>NW_022639653.1:235931-263804 GCF_010583005.1 Odontomachus brunneus
TTTTTTTATAAAATAAACTTCAAATACACTCATCACAAATTTTAGAAAAGTTTATTTTATTATGTATTTAAAAAAAGAAAATACATTCTCTACAAGTATATTAGATAAGAAAAACTTGATACGATTTTATGTAGTGAGGAAATCGAACTTTTCTTTTAACTTAACATTCTTGATGGGAAAATACTGAACTTACTCAGATTCAAAATTTTGAGTAAATTGATGCTTATGATGAACTTGTGATGAATTTACGGATATATAAACTTATGGAATACTTGAAACAAGTAACTTTTAGTTGAATACAATATGTATGTTTCTATATTTGTGTATGATCGCGCAGGTGTTGTCTTCGTGTTTATTACTCGGCGTGGGTGTGTTTGTCTTTTTTTTTTAAATGACAATAATGTTTAGAAATAATGATCAAAAATGTATCGTTTTCATATTAATTTGTATTCACCGTACAGACTATCCCGTAACTGGTGGTATAATCGAGCAATGAATGATTCCTCACGAAGAGACGAGACAGAAACTTCTTAGAAAAGATTTCACTTGACACTTTCGACTTACGAGGAATCTAAACCTCGTTTTCCTCGTTTCCTCGTTTTCCGAGGAATCTGTTCCTCGTTTTCTCCTCTCATTTTTGACTGTCGCCATTTATGGGGCACCCTATGTAAGATGAAATTCTATTTTCAGCTCACCAGGGCACATATACCAAGCTTGAGGATGTTCTCGAGAGTTTGAGAGATTTAATAAAGACAGGGAACGCAACGCTCGGACTTCCACCCCTCGACCCACTCTGCATAGAGAAAGTGCCGGTTAATATCGACGTGAAGGATACGATCAAGTGCGTGCTAATTTGATCTCATCCCGGATTATTACGTGCGATGTACTTGAGAGCGCGGCGTAAAAAAGACGAAGAAGCGATTCCACGACAGCAATTCTAATTTCCCTTTTTAAGGTAATATCTTCCTTCGAAATTCTAGATTGGACGCAATCCTTACGAACATCGACGTGCGAGGTTTGTCCTCATACAAAGTCAACAGTGCCGACTTCCAATTAATCGGTATGAAACTGATGGCGAACCTCACATGGGAACACATAAACGCGAGCACTGATTACAACGCGACAGGTCTCATAGGCGTGGACATACCACTTTTCGGTGATGGAGTTATAAAGTTAGTATTCGTGTCATCAGTAAGGATCGAAACCGACACGTTCGTTTCCCAATTTCAATAGAAACAGACAGAAAAAAAACAAATAATATTTGTCTTCTCAAAAATATACATTAACCTCAGTTTCTTGGTGCAAGAACGCCGTGAATTATACAATAGTTTGTCATATTTTGTATGTATAAAAAAAATTTTTTTTATTATTTCAAAATACCGAATGCTCAATTTAAATGTCTTCTTTTAAATAGCTATCTTCAAAAAAGATATATATATATATATATATATATATATATATATACATATATATATATGTATATATATAATAGTGTCTTGATAAAAGAATATATATCTGGAATGTCTTGATAAAAGAATATATAATATCTTGATAATAGTCTTACACTGAGAAAAAAATACTTGAAGATTTATTTGTAGAATATAAAATTTATTTTTCGGAAATAACTCTACAAGTATTTTTTTTCTCAGTATAAAATATACTCCTTACAAGTTTTTGAAAAGCTCATTGTCATGTACTCAAAAAAAGGATTTTTTCTTTTTACAAAAATATCATCAAACCCGAAGAAAAGACTGGTTAGACTTTATTTAGTAAGCAAACCACACTTTTATTTTAATTTAATATTCTTGATCAAAATAATAAATCTACCAAGATTCCGAATGAATTTCTAATAAACTTGGTGCTTATGATAAACTTATGGTAGATTTGCCGATATGTAAATTTACGCAATATTTAAAAAACAAGTAACATTCACTAGAATGCGGTATACAAGCTGAAATTATTCTGTGCGTGCTGCACGATATCGACGATAAAGGCACGTCGAAGATACGCCCTTTATCGCTTGACTTTCTGTATTAATGCAAATACAACATGCCTAATCGTTTCCACCGATATTCCGATCAATGCACTACTGCGCAATTGTAATCTTAAGAGACCTTCCGCAGGCAGGTGCATCCTATGCATCAAATTTGGCGCAATCATACCAGTTTCGAAGTATTATTGCAGAGATACGTCAGCACAGTATCAATTAATTGTGAATTAACTGCGATATCAGTCAACCGCGTTATTTATCATTATCGTAATTGCACATTATTCCCGATTTCGCCCCCAGCCAGTCACCCTTTACCTACTTACCCACTCACCCTATTATCTACTAGCTCGACTAGCTCTCGAATTCAGTTATATGTCATCAATTCTAAGTTTATTTTCAGATGCAAAAAGAATTTTTCAGAGTTTTTCAGTTCAATGAAAAGAATTCTTTTTGCATCTAAAAATGAACTCAGAATTGGTGACAAACGATTGAATTCTTTTTGAATTCTCTATGCTATCTGGGAATTCACTTTTGAGTTCTCATTCAAAACCTCTCGGTTCAACTATGACATAGTAGCGCAATGAAGTAAAAATTTGCACACAGATTTACGTTATTCTACAATTTTTCCGAAAGCTTTTCCGTGAAAATGTTTTCACGAAAGCCGGTGAACAATCGAACATTCATCCGAGTTTCACAAACCCAATATTGAACGCGGTTAATCAACGAAGCGACATGCGTAAGAAGTACGTACTAAGAAAAGATATGTGTTTATTTTTTAGCCTGGACGTTCAAAACTTCACTTTTAGCGTGGAACTTTCTGTGACAGTACATGATGATGTTTACCTAAAAGTAAAGTCCTTAGAAACAGATTTTGATTTGGGCGGAGTAGTGGTAAGTAGACGAGCTAATATGACAATTCTCGCCGAATCTTTTTTTTTTCTTTTGCTCGCTTATTACTTACCCGCGGTCGGAGTTCGTTCGCGAGAAGACAAAAAAGATTCGTCGCAAATGAGTTTTGTCGAGTCACTTTCGAGGATCAACGTGTAATTCTCGCCATTTGAAAACGTAAGGATCTAAGAGCGCTTCCTCCACAGAATCTTTCAACGCGAGGCTCGTTAAAAAAAAAAAAAATGCGAGTTTTCGATGCGGTTTGAATACCTATCCAGATAACACAGAAAATTCAAAAAGAATTCGAAAAGAATTCAGTCGTATGTTATCAATTCTGAGTTTATTTCCAAATGTAAAGAGAATTCTTCAGAGTTTAGTTCAGTGAAAAGAGTTCTTTTTGCACCTAAAAATGAACTCAAAATTGGTGACATACGACTGAATTCTTTTTGAATTCTCTGTGCTATCTGGGTAAGCTGTTCGATTACGCCCGCGAATGAACATACGATTGATCGTGCGATTTTTGCAGTTGGACATAACGGGTTTGTGGCACGACCCAGAAGTATCCTGGCTGGTAAGCGCCATGCTTTCGCACATGATACCTGAGGCGGTGTGTGTAAATAAAGAAATGATCAAAGGCTACATACATCCTGCTGCAATAGAAATGATCGACAACTTTTTGTCCGATAAAACAATCTCGGATATACTTAAATGGCTCACTTAAATTCGTTGTCCGTCGGCAGTGAAATGTTGACAAATGCGATTTTAATCTATGAATATCACGATAATGATACAATAAGAAATAAGAAGTTTCGAAAGCGCGTGACAAAGATTTAAAGCGATGTCAATCGATCAAAACATACGATTCGAACTGATAATTCAATAACATCTCCGTCAATCAAATAAATTTGGCGTATTAGACTCTAATGTGGAATGTTATCAATTTTCTTATCTCCGCGCCTTTATTCTCTTCCCAAACAGCACAATATCTAAAATCGAATCATAAGATGTCTTATGACTCGATTTTGGACATTTGTGCTGCCTTAGTTCTGTTTTCTCATATGTTCTTTAATTAATGATTACCGGAAGAGTAGTTAAATTATTTATCCATTACACGCATATAATAATCATATCTATCTATATATGTATATATATAAATAAATAAATGTATATATATAAATAAATAAATAATTTTAGATTTAATATAGCGCTCTTTCTTTCCCTCTTTTCCTCCCACTCTCTCTCTCTGAAATATTTTATTTATAATCAATTTATAATCAATTTATAGTTAACATTAGCGTGTTGTATTTCTGTAACGTATAAAAAGGCATCATGCTTCTTTTGTCTCACGTGTAAACCACACACGTGTGCACACGCAACGCGTTATCTGTCGCACGAGACATGAACACTAGCCGAGGCGTACTGTTTTACCGACAGTGCAGATAATTGGAGAGTAGCGACATCGTTGATTCACTCGCTGGAAGTACTTGGACGATTAGCTACTGCCTGCTACAGTATTGCTTTTGCGCTACAATATTGATTCACGCGTAATTTAGAGATTTTTTATATATTTACAAGACAGCATGCATATTTACGTATAATTACGTAGATTTGCGTAGATTTGCGTAAATTGCATTTTCACGGTATTTTCACGAGCAAGACTCGTTCTCCGAGATACTCATTTGTGGTACATAAAGCCTATTCTACAATTGCGTGAACGTGGTTGTAAGTAGTTGTAAGTGATTACGACACCAATCAGAGTAAAGTAATCAGTGAATAAAACATTCATTCAACATTGGTTGACTCTTACGTTCACGACTACGCTTACGCAATTGTAGAATGGGCTTAAGATCAATTTTTCCTACCTCTTGGTAAGCTAACCAACAGTTAAATCATACGTCTGTTTTCGTCTAATTTGAAAGCGCAACAAAGACAATACAATTTAATTGTTAATTAGGAGAAAACTGGACCTTCTTAGGTTACATTCCAAAACACTTTTTTCGAGGAAAATTTTACTCTTAAATCTATCCCATACAGCACAAAATATATTTATAAAATATTTACAAAATATTTATAAGATTTATTTGAATATTTTATAAATATTTACCAAAATATTTTATAAATATTTTTATAACCTTAGTTTCAATAGATTATAAATATTTATCATAAATATTATAAAAATATTTATTAAAATATATACATTTATATATTTTTTCTCTTTTCTGAACTTTTCTTAAATTTTTAAAATATATATGTTCTTAGTTTTCATTTTATATTGTTTCACACGCTACTTAATTCAAGTTAAATTGTACTTCAAAAATTTGCTTACCATTGCCAAGATTCGAAAACATGAGACCTCTGGTTCTTGAGTCGTGCATCTTAGTTACTGTTACTTTGACTGAGAGACGTTTTGTATTGTATACATATAGTATATCCATGTACGAAAACAAATGATTTACTTAAAGGAAGAGAATAGATCTTTTTAAATATAAAATGTATGTTTAAGAAGTATGTAAAAAGTATATTTAAAAAATATTTACTTGTTTTAAAAGTAAATAAAATACAAATAAATCATTTTGTAAATTTAAATAAATTGTTTCCTAATAATAAAAGAAACTTTAATTTGAAACACGAAAAAGATACTTTTAATATTAGGAAATAATTTATTTAAATTTATAAAATGATTTACTTGTACTTTATTTACTTTTGAAACAAACAAATATTTATTTAAACTCAGTTTTTACATTAAAAAACTAATTTTTTTCTTGTAAGAAAAATTTTTTTTCTAGAAATTCATAATTTTACAGCTTATTTTACAAATTTAAAAAATATTACTTTATATTTATATTATACTACATATATACTTTATATTTATACTACATATTTTATAAAATTTAACAAATATATATTTTTTTAAGTTAAGAAATTATATTTAACAAAATATATTTCTTTGATTTAAAAAATTGTTTTCTGTATACATTACCAATTTAAATTTCGATTTTCTTATTTCTTCATTAATTTAATAATTATAAATAATTACGTTTATTTTTTTTATGTATACTATTTATAGAAATATTTACAAAATATTACTACAAATATTTATTTTTTGTTTACTATAAATATTGTATAAAATATTGAGCCTATTTTAATCAGCCTATTTTAATAATATTTTGATTAAATATTTTGATACTTTTTTCTTTATGTATAAAAATATTTATAAAATATTTATATAATATTTTTAAAAAATTATTCGACATAAATATTTATGAATCTTTATCATAAATATTGTATGCTGTCTGGGATAGTTCACGTTACATACACTATAGATTTAAGTGGAAAATTTTCCTCGGAAAGAACATTTTGGAATGCAACTTTAATCAATGATATTCGATAATATCTCGTAACAACAAATATATGTGACTCACCCGTCGACACAGATGAGGCTTCCTTCAGCGGTTTGCAGGTGTAGAGCTCGACAGGAAATTTGAAGGTCGAGCCGTCATTGTACCATGAACGTGCGATCCCTCGTTCGTCACTTCGGACTTTACGTCGCACAGAATGCTCGCTTAGAGCATTCGACGGCATCTCTCGCACGACAAACGCGCGGTACTTACTTTCGACACTCCGGATGATGAAAATTCTCGACGTGAGACTCACCTACGACCGGTCGAAGTCGCGGGAGACTTTCTTCAAATCCGACTTACCGCGCCATATTGCTTGCCGCGACTAACGTACGTATCGCAATGTCTGATTATCGCAATATCGAATCGCTTGACAGTATCGACTCTCGTAGTATCGAATCGCTCGAGAATATCGACTGTCGATGGCGACATCAACAACGAGTTTCTTTTCGTGAACTCGATCTTACTTATCAATCATATCAATCATTACAAAATCATGAAACATAAATAATTTTTTCAGCACATGGAGGCGATCATTTCGGAAAATAAACATTTCCATATGTTTTCCAGGTTAGACGTTCGCTTTTCGCGAGTTCACACTAGGAAGAACGATTCGTGATTGAACCCAAGTTTCTGCTCGATTTAACAACACCTTGCTGCACTTTCTGCATTTAGTGGAAAGCAAGTAAATGAGAATTACCACAAGAACGTGGAAGGGAGAAAAATCGTGAAGATGCGCAGAGAACCGGCGAGTGAATCATTTATCCATTAATAGTTCAGAATACGCAAAATTGCTGCCCGTCCGACGAAATCATCATGCAACACTGACGGTGTCGTACGAGACACAGTCAGCATGTCAGTTTTCGTGAAAATTGAAATTAGTCAGTACATTTCGCGGTGAAGAGATTATTTCTTTCGGAGTGAGAGAAAGTTCTTTTCTTTTTTCACAAGTTCTCTCTCTCTCTCTCTCTCTGATCGAAAGTGCCGTCTCTATCTTATCGACGGAAATAGTGACAGCCCTGTTTCATCGACGGAGCGGGCGATCGGGCGATAGTCAACGGAGTATCGGCGTACGTACGGATGACAAATCTGTCGCGATCTGTCCACAGTGCCCGATTATCGTTATCATAACGTACGTTGGACGTGAGTCTTCCTGCCCGGCGCAATAATGATTTTGCTCGAGATACACAATAGGATACTTGAAGAAACGTTAACGAACAAAATCAAGAATGCCTTGTCGGGGTAAGCGGCTCGTGTGCGAGCGATTTTCTACTTGAAAAACCGCATGCTTATCAGCATAACCTCGCACAAGAGGATGTGGCGCCGGGGCGGTGTCCGTCGCCACGTTCATATTTTCTCGGGAAAAATTCTCCTCCCAAATATAGCCGATCGAATTTCGTTTGCCTCGCTTCCAATTTGTTCGCGTTACCTCGCACTGGACATCGCTCCAGGTGTCCTGCACGGCTGCCGTCAATTTTGACCTATCTTGATCAAACGTGTCTCCGAGATTGTGTCAAATCCGGAACTGCAATGATCGTTTTTGCAGTTGTCCTTCCTTCAACAAACCGTTTCTTTTCGCAGACACAAGCAGGAGTCGACAGACGTCGTCATAGCAGATTTTGACGGAGTGTTGTTTCATATTTCAAACCTCAGCGGTGACAAGTCAAAGCTTAGAGTAAGCAGATATTACTTAATATTGTCAGGCTGAAGCTTGTTGTCTCTTTAACTTAACATTGAGGATATGCTTCCTCTTGCAGATAAGTATCCTGCTCAAATTTTATAAACAATTACAAGAACATGGCGCGGATGAGCTGCTTAAACGAGAATACGGGTCTCATCTTATTGCACCGGAGAGTGGTTAGTTATATGCCCTGATTGTGTTAGTTCTCATATTTGTAAAAGTGACAGGGAATTATTGTAAACCATGTATCGTTTCCTTAGGTTACAATGTATCAGTACTCATAGATCTGGAAAAGTTACCAGAGGACTGGGAGGCATTAGTGAGGAAAGTTGCATTGCTGAAGAGGCACTGCTTTGCCAGTGTTTTTGAGAAGTACTTTGACTTTCAAGAAGAATACTTTGATTCTCCAGGCAGGCCGTTGCAGAAGAGGGCGGTTATTCAGTATAGGGATGAAGAGACAATGTGAGAATCTGTCCTATATGCTTATGCTTCCCAATTGTTCTCCAGTGTGTTCAACGTATGTTAATTATCATTTCAGGTATGTGGAGGCTAAGAGCGACAGAGTCACAGTGGTATTCAGTACAATATTTAAGGATGAAGACGACATGGTTATTGGCAAACTGTTCTTGCAAGAATTGAAAGAGGGCAGGCGGGCAAGTCACACCGCACCCCAAGTATTGTTTAATCATCGCGAGCCACCGTTGGAGTTACAGGATTCTGAAGCAGCTGTAGGAGATTGCATCGGCTACATTACATTCGGTATAGATATCTGTTTCTCTCAGGACAATAGTACCACTTTGTTCTTTCCTTCCTAACTGCTTCTTTAAAGAAGTCATTGTCTTTAACAGTAAGACAAAAAGTAGTTTACTATCCGTCATTTCACTTTTTGATGCATAATGATGCTTAAACTGGGAACCATTATTCCTCTCACTTTTGTATAATTTTGTTTCTCAGTACTGTTTCCACGTCACACTAACCGGGAGGCTCGCGACAATACTATCGACTTGATACACATGTTTAGAAACTATTTGCACTACCATATTAAGTGCAGTAAAGTTTACATCCACTCCAGAATGCGTACCAAGACAACAGATTTTCTCAAGGTGCTGAATAGAGCAAGATCTCAGTCTAAGAATACTGAGAAGAAAACTATCACGTAAGCATCTAGTTACACTTTCTCTTTCTAAACTAAAAATAATCAAGTACAAAGATAAATGATTATATGATAAATGAGAAGAAACAAAATCGACCATCTTTCTACATTATTAAATAATATTCTATGATAAGAGCTTTTCAAAGCGTTTTCTTTTTCATCTAATGATTTTCAAGCGCTGTACACAATAAATTACTTCTTATCTCTCATATAATAATGCTTGATCCAGCCTGTTTTGTAAAAATGGCTTTTACGTTGTTTCTCACAGTACATATTTAAGTATATCTTTTTTTACAGGGGACGAACGTTTATCAGGAAAGAATGAACATGCTAGAGAGACAAAAGTGTTATCACTTCCTAAAGAAGGAGAGAGAGAGAAAGAGAAGGATTATCGCGCGTAGTGCGGTCAAAAAAACCATTGTCTGTCACGTGCGAGATTCCCCACGTTGGCATTCCTTGATTCGCGCTATCAGCAGTGCTTCGGACCTTTGAGTTTCAACCAGTTAATTGAACAGTGCCCTAGGAAATATTTAGCGTCTCGTTAAGTGGGTGAGAAGAGAAGATAAGATGATCGTACTTCTCGTCTCATCGTCAACTTATTCAGTATGACGCGTCCCGAGAAGGGAGGGAAGATATTCGAAGATACCGAAGTTACTGTATCTGCGTACCAACGGTGCTAGCGAGTATCGGTCGTTGCAAAAGGTTTCGTCGGTCTTCACAGTGATCTAGGATTCAAAGATAGTAGCGCTGAAACTTGAAGGAGAAGCTTTACGGATTCGGTTACTTATTACGCTGGTTGTTATCTCGAACAATTTATCATACGTTATGACATTCTTCCAATTGCGTCATGTACTCCGTGTGCGAGTACATGAAATGCGTATTAGTGTTATGGCGACTGATACACCGCGCTGCGAGACATCCACGAGAACTTGGGCGGACAGGCATGAGATACATACATTAAAGATACCTAGAAATTCAATTAATTGTCGAACTTATCGAGTCTGTGATTTTATACCGTTTCGAAGTTTCCTCGGAGCAGCGTTAATTCGAACGGGCATGGAAGCGGTATATCGATAGAAACCAGATGATGATAAGTAACGGAATGATTAAACAAACACTTTTACTTTCCACATAGCATTTCTCATCGCGACGAACGAATCACCGAGCGAGCCAAGTATTGTTAAATAGCTCGATTGTTTCCTCTTATAATATTTTTATCGTCTCTACTTTATCGCTATACATTTTTGGCTATTGTGAAATAATAAAACGTCATTAACAATCCACACAGAGAGCTACTTCTACGGCTAACCCGCGCCAACGTATTGATCTGTAATCAGTGAGTGGCGTAAAATAGGGAGTGTCGGAGCTCGCTCTTCAATTAGTAACCACACCCAATCCACCGCGATACCGCTGTGAATTTTCCTCTCAGTTCAGAAGCGTTCTCTCGGGATGGGCATATGCGTCGATGCACAGACCGTTCGAGATATCCAAGAGACAATTGATACGTAAAATTCATTAATTAATCAAACTCTTGCACGTTTACAGACTCGTTAACTTGCTGAAACGGTCGTGCCTTGCGTACGAATAGTTGTGTCGGATCCCCCAGGATCTCTGGCGCTTTCGAGAGCCCGATGGATGAGCAGACGACGCTAACGACGATCCCGAGCACCTCCTCGTCCTCGTCCCCGTGTTCTAACGAGATCTCCGCGAGGGCAGAGGACTGTGCGGTGCAAGGTGCGGTGGAGCAGTGGCTGGAGAACGAAGCGTTCCCAGGTTTTCGCGTCTGGCAGCTCGCCGGCATCGTTCTCTCCGTGCTGTTGTCCATCGTCATCGGGCTCTGCTGCTGCATCCGCTTCCGCGTGCCCCGGACGAAGCAGGAGATCGAGGCGGACTACATCCGCAAGAGGATCACCAGGAACTTCCGGCGCGAGCTCTCGAAGATCAGCAACATGGAGATGGACGAGATGGATCTGCAGAAAGGTAAACGGTCGCGCTACGTCCATTCGAAGAGGAAGTTTGGAGGAGGTGGGGTGGCTAAGTAGTTGATCGTAGCCCCCCGGGCTAACATCGCTTTTCACATCGCAGCTCTGGACAGAATCCGAAACGAGCCCGAGGAAAACGCGTCCGCCCCGGTGGCGAAGGAGTGCGCGGACGTGTCGCAGCGGAACGCTCAGCGTTGCTTTCGATCCAGATTCAGCGCCGTCTTCGACGGCATGCGTGTGCGTTTCGGTCAGCGCGAGCACACCGGGGCGTCCAGCGTCATGATATAAATAACGACGCGCGGACACGTTGTCGATAACGGGTATCCACACACGTTATTTATTCATCTATTTATTTATTTGTATAACTTCTATATTGTCCTCTTTTGACAATATAAGGAAAAAAGAAATTAGAAACGAAGAAAGATTACTTGGATTTGCAGATATTATGCGCGTAACCGATTATTATCCGGCAAGCCCCGAGGTGTGTCATAGACGATAGCCAGTTCACTTCGAATTGCATGTGTGACATCTGGCGCTGCTATCAGTAAAAATTCAATCGAACACCCAGATCCACGGAAAACGTCCGCTTAGCCGAGTTTGCTTCATCCGTACGAAGAGATTTTGCACGAGACGACGCGTTATTATTACTTGCGTGATATCGTGCGCTCTTCCAAGAATTCAATCGCCTGCAGTTCAAATTTCCTAATCGTTAAACTGACGTAATGCTGACGGCGTTACTGTGAGCGACTCAGGCAAGATAGAGTAGTTCTGTTAGGAGAGAAGAAGAAATCACTGAGAAAGGAGTGCGAGAAGCGCGGAGTCGAGAGAGTTTCGGGAGAGGAGTCAGTGCTGGGCAATAATAAATTGTGTGTGTGACACTTTCTTTGACTAAATATAATCTTTATTTCATAGATATATTTTTTACACAAATTTATTTACTTTTAGCATGCAACAGTGATCTATAGCAACGGATAATATGCTTTAGAAAGCACTCCCACGGTATATGTGTATGCAATGTTGTATGTGTGTGT
Source organism: Odontomachus brunneus (assembly GCF_010583005.1). Classification (NCBI taxonomy): domain Eukaryota; kingdom Metazoa; phylum Arthropoda; class Insecta; order Hymenoptera; family Formicidae; genus Odontomachus; species Odontomachus brunneus. The sequence goes on from NW_022639653.1 coordinate 248,055, forward strand.
CTTTGTGTATGTCTCTTTGTGTGTATGTTCATAGTGTCTTCTTTCTTTTCTACCGTGTTGAGATTGCTGTCAATTAAATCCTTTATATCGATTAATTATTTGTACTCTCTCGTTTAACCGTTTGTCTTATTTTACCGCACACCGATTGATCTTTATCGCAATTGATAAAACTCGTCAAGAACTATGTAGATTTAATAGTCGATGGTATTACGCGACAAAGTGTTAATACTCCATCCAGATGCGTTATGAAAAAATCATACAAAATATAAAAGGACAAGATAATGAAAAAAGAATAATGTAACTCGATAGAAAGAATCGTGTAGCGAAAGACGTCGATGAAATTAGTTACTGGACGAATACGTAGCTCCTATAGAAATTTCTGTAGATAGCGAATTTCTTGTTATACTTTGCAAATTTGTTTTATCGAACTACGACGATGTTGCGCACAATTTCCTCGTTTCTAACGCCATTTACGCCGAGACGACCGTAGTGAGGGATCTCAGGGAAATCTTAAAGCGACATCACGACGATCTCCTCCCAAATAACTTAAGACGAAAACAGGAAATGAGGAAACTTGACAAAATAAAAGGCAACTGAAGGTGCGTGTTTATGAAAATGATTTATTTTAATCCGGGAGACATACAAGAAACGGATCCTGCGGAACGTCATGTGACAAAACGATAACTTTATAATTCCGCAAACATAATTATAAATAACTTTATAATTATGGCAACATTTAAAAAACGTATCACTCCGTTAAACGCTTCGGCAAATAAAAAAAAAAAAAAAAGGGCGGAAGAAAAGGGGGAAGAGGACTAATTGCGATCGCCGATTGAGCGAGAAGTGAATCCATCGGGATACTAATCAACGATTTAATTATCTCAACTGCGACAGTTATCGCAAAAATTATACTTGAGCGAGTGGGGGCGAGTGTATGTGCGTTATCAGTTGCTTCATTATAAATAATAGCGGTTACTACTAACTAGGGAACAAAGTAGGAACCAAACAGTAAAAAATACATTAAAAAAATTTGGTGTCGCTTCACGACATTCGAGCGCGCCGACAATTATTGAATCGTACCATCGTAATTATTGATCTCACTCAGTAATATGCCTTCAATTCGTTTCCATCATATTGAGGGTTTCGCCGATATAACTGTTTAATCACAATCGTAATCCATGGGAGATGACTGATACACGATCAATCATCGCTCTTATCTCGCGTGTCCATCTGCGCGCGATCCTAATGAAAAATTTTTAACCATCATTATAACAAAATAGGTGCGGAAATCTCACTTTCCGATGTGTCTTTCTCGTAACTTTGAGTTTCATATCTCGACGGGGATTTATACAACGTAAAATAAACTGTCGAGATATACTTATATAATCTTTTAGGTCCAATTGTTCAATAGCAGCTCAAACATACACTTAGGTTTAAATTCTGTGTTCAAACGTATTAAACACATTGATAGTGTTTGTAGTCAATGGGTCTGTTTTCTATCGCTGAACTGGCTGCACTAGTTCTCTCTCATCTTTCTTACGCCAAATGTTATCTGTATATCTTTTTAAGTTCCGAAAGTGTACACTAGTTCAGTAATGGAAAACAAAACCCATTGTATTAAGTACAACAGAGTTTAAATTTAAATCTAAGTTCGAACTGTTGTTGAAAGGTCGACTCTTTAATCTTTTCGATTACCAAAGCGAGGTAATGACATAACTTCAGAGCAGTTTCTCCATCGTCCTTTTGATATCGTGCATAATTCTGACTGATGATTTGTATTGTTATTCGCCGAGAATGCTTCTCCTCGGCGACGGTATCGGGAATCAGGACAGCCAGAGACGATGCTCGCTTGTCACGTACTTTCATTAATGGGAAATCAACTCGAAATTTATCAGGGGATCATATATCTGACCGTTAGACGCATAGATTTTCAATGTCTTTGGATCCTTATATTCTAGAATCTTTGAATGCTTCGATTATTGGATCGCGCTATCTGTGATAGTAGCCTGGATCCTTACGCTCTACGATGTTGAAGTCCTTAAATTTTAAGATCTCTGAATCCTTACATTCTAAGGTCTTTGGATTGTTATAGGTTTTTAGGATCTGTGGATCCTTAGATTCTAGGAACTGTGGATCCTTAAATTCTACGATCTTTAGGTTCTTGGGTGTTACGGAATTTTTGCGCTCTTAAGTTCTAAGGTCTTCGAGTATCCTTTTTGAAACTTGTGAAAACGAGAACGAGCGGAAATACGAAAACTCAGTGACTTTAATGGACCGTTTAAGCGACTATTATAAATGACACAAGATGCCCAAGAAGCCCCAATCCACTTCTTAAGTAATCTCTCTAAGAATAATTGCTAGCATTTTGTCCCAGATTTGGAAGAGAGAAGCTCTATCCTTGCTCCATTCGTTTCGATCCAACGATAGAAAATCAATTGGAAAAATCGACCGGGACTTCATGGGCGCTTCACATAATCTAAAACACGCTCTCCTTGATCAATGGAACATTCAGTAGGTAATTCCTAAAACATCACAGGACCACGGGAACTAAAACACGATGTTCTCCCCGAGCGGATTCGGAAAATAGCAGAAGAGATACCTCGCGCGCGTCGGAATAAGAAGACGTCGAGGGAGAATCGCAACGAGGGAGAAACTTCGATCGACTAGAGGATCCGACGGCGCGAAAAGTCAGCGTAATAAACACACGATCATCCTCATACGCTTCTCCCGTGAGTCGAGACAACTAGAAAGAGATCGTTAGAAAAGTCTGCAAGTGTGGTTCTCCTTCGTAGAAAGACTGCCTGGCGACTTGGAACTTGATTGAAAAATCTCAAGAACCCGACTACGCATTAACCACCGCACGTAGAACATCGGTACAGATCATCGCGACTATTCAACGACGCCGCGATTTCGAGGAATGCTGGCGTTAGTTTATCGACTTTTGCATTTTTTTTTTAACGCGCGTACACGTTAATATGTAACGAATAACTACGAGATATATAACGATGGATTCCCCTAATTGATGAAGACCGATCGGAAGTGTGAGTCAAATAGGTAGATAGAAAGAGATTTACAGGCAGAGAGATAAAAGGGGAGGAAAGGTGGAGGACGGGGTAAAACAGAGAGAGAGAGAGAGAGAGAGAGAGAGAGAGAGAAAGAGAGAGAGAGGGGAGAGAAAGAGAAAAATAGTTTGCTACGAGGTAAAACCCACGGCACGTCGATGCGTTTTCTCGCGTCTGCAATATGCATTGGTTGTCGTCGCCGTTTTACAACAGCCGCGAATCTACTATTTATTGCCAGAGATTCTAGTAATAAATAACGATCGAATAAATAGTTATGCGCTTTGCAAGCGCTCAATCTAACGCGAGAAACGCAACGAAGGTACACCGTAGACTTAAGAGAGGTATCTTATATGACAGCTCGGGGTAACGTCGCGACGCGCGACTTGATGCGGCGGCGGCGGCGTCGATGGCGCCTACGCGTGCCTTCACGAGATCTTGTTCCGCCACCAGGAGAATTTCATTTTCGGGCTGAGATACTGGAAACTGATGACCGACTGCGGGATCAGCGCGAGTATCGGCAAGAAGCTGCCGCAGCTGCGACTTTTCGGTTCCTCATCGCTCTCCACCGTGGTCGTAGTCGTGGTAGTCGTGGTGGTCGCCGTGGTGGTAGTCGTCGTCGTCGCCGGCGTCGAATACGGATAAGGCGTCGACAGCGGATTGCACGTGATGTGAATGTCTTCGGGATTCCACTTGTCGCTCTTCGCGTCGCTCTCCTTCTCCGGCGGCGGGCCGCCACCTCCGCCACTTCGCCTCTTCTGCTTCTTCTCGGCCGGTGTGCTGCTCATGTATCGCAAGACGCTGTTCTTCTCGGATATATCGTCGCCGTCGGCGCTCGCCTCGCATGTGAGCGGACTCTTGAGGGACGTCTTGCGGTACACCTTGGATCTGGGCGCCTTCGCCGTCGTCAATTGCGGCGACGACGCCGAGCGTATCGCGTCGACGTTGCGAGATGTCCGAGAAGTCGGTGACGATGGAGTGAAATGTTTTTTGTCTCTGCTCTTCAAGGCCGCCGTCGCCGTCCTCGTCGTCGTCGTCGTCGTTAACGTCGTAATGTCGCAACGGCGATTTTGAAGAGGGAGGCCGAGACCAGCGGACAATGGCGCTTCATTGGTCCCAGCAGGGACGAATGAAGCGTTCTTGAACCCTCAGCTATGCAGGCGCGAGTAAAAAGCGCAAGTCAAATCGTAGTTTTTGAAGTGGTAGTACTGCACATCGGTGCGCACCCAGTCGTCGGAGTGGCTCAAATAATCGGAATTCTCAAGATCGCGCGGACAATTAGCGGCCGCGGACTCCTTGTTGGCGAAGATTGTGACAAGGAACTTGCCTGGATTGAATGTGTTCAGCACGCGCTGGATTATCTTGTCGTAGGACTCCTCAGAAACGTTGCTTTCGAAGGAGACGTAGGAGAACTCAGGTTCCGGCGTGATGTGAATCGTCATGTACTTATCTTGCTGAAAGTGTAAGCGAGCAGATAAGCATATAATTATTCTTGTAATCGGATACGAGCAACGATACGAGCCGTTGCTCGTATCCGATCAGTCGCAGTCGTTGAAAGAAGCACGACTTACATTCTTTGAGACTCCGTTCATCGAGTACCCGCAAGGCTCGAACAGGAAGTCATCTATAATCATTTCAGGGATCAACTTGTCAATTCCCGACTTGCCCGTCGCCTCTTCGGCAGACGAGCAGACGTCTTTGGTGAAGATCGACATTATTTCCGGATCCAGATGCGTCATGAGTATCTCCAAGGTCTGGTCTGGTTCCGGCGAATCCTGCAGGTCTTTGTCCTTGAACAAAGTGTAAAGATACCAGCAGTCCGTCTCCGGTGAGCCCAAACAGTAAGCTTCGCCGTCTGCAATGCATAGGTAAGGCTACGTGACGAAATTTGCAAGTTAATCTAATTTTTTCACAAGTTGTCTCTCCTTGTTTTTCTCCAACTGGAAATAATTACGACTTGATAATTACCGTGGAAAAGGGAATGTAGCAAAGCGACTTCTTCCTTGAACGTCTGGTGCGGTGAGATCTGGAGCTCCGGTCTCTTGTAATTCTTTCGCGAATAAAAGACATTCTAAAACATACGTCAAGTGATAATGACGATTAAACGTCTGTCGCCTGGAGCTCGGGTTTCCGCGGGAGTTTTAATTGGAATGTACGAAAGACAAAGAATAACTATCCGTCGTTATCGCCGAGAATGAATAAGCTTTGACCCTTATCAGAACTAGATAAGACCTCTTTGCTCATCCAGTAGCAAGTACTAACATAGTAACGCGCATGGCGTTCCTTCAAATTTTTTTATTTTGATCTCAGCCCTTTCGGATCGAACGTATTATGTTTATCTTGAACTTGTGACTCAGAATTCCACGATTTGTCAGCAATGTTTCGCGTGCAAAGCAAAAACAAATGAATTGAATCTTCTAATTAACAATTACAGAATACTTCGATATCGAAATCCCATTTTGAAAAGGCTTGAATCGTACATCGATAACGCTGTATACGATATTGTTGATCGACAGTGATAATCGCGTTTATCACTAGTTATACAATCATTATTCATAAAATATGTAAATAATTATAAGCTAATTTATAATCATTTATAACACTTCCGTTTGATCTTCCATTGACTGATCAAAGTGTTCATTCTCGAACAATCTTTGAGAAAAGACGTATTTTTAAAAAGAAAAGATAAATTCTTCGCAGCTTCACAATTCCTATCCTCGTGGATCGCGCGCTTTAAAATAGCGTCTTCCGATACGATCTTCATTTTTGACGGGATCAATCTAGGACGGTCCGAAAATAAACTCGTCGATTGATAACCGAAAGAGAGCGAAGAAAAGAAGCAGCAATTTGATAATGGCTGGCGAGAGAGATCCTCGACCGCGGGGACTTTGCGCCCGATTGACAGTCTGGCTTTCCTCCGCTCAGTCGGGACGGATTCGTTGCGGAGAATTGGCCGCGCGTGCACAATCGCGGAAACGCGTTTCGGGTAAGAGTGAGCACTGCACACACGGGGGTATCGCGAGATAGCCGAGATCAATAAACCAGGAGGCAGAGACGCGTCTCACGTGGCGGAGAGAGAGACAGCCGCGTGTGTATATAGTCGCGTTTCTTATCCATGCACTAGGTCAAGTTATATAGCTAAGCACTCCTAAACTGAACAACCAACGCTCGTTCGTTCGCTCGCTCGCTCGCTCGCTCGGGAACGACTGAGGTGTCCCGGAGATTTTTTGGTAAGGTCGTCACGTACTCTCTGAATTTCTTGGAACGGAATTTCAGTCGAAAAGTAGAGCGACAGTGAAAAATCGCCCCATTTCGTGTTTCAGTAGTATTTCACTCATATAGCATGCGCATTCCCCACTCTGAGTCGCCGAATATTTTCTGTCACAAATCGAAGCGTGAATCGGATGTATCGTCGTAGGGACAATTTCATCCTTGATTGGGGGATTCGCTCATGTAGAGTCAGAATCCGCAGTTTGAGCTTGAATAAAATATTGTTCCCTCTTACGATTTCGAGTATTAGTCGCTTCGGACGAGATCTCACTTCAAGAATTTCAGAGAGTATACGCTCTGCGTGTCGTCGTTTTCCTCTTCCTCTTCTTCCTACTCTTGTCTCTGGCAAAAGTTCCCGCGATCGAGGATCTCTCTCGCCAGCCATTGTCTCATCGTCATCCTCATCCTCGCCAGTATTACCTTACCTCGACGTCGTCGCAGCCGGTATATTCCTCGACGATCTCTAGCAAAGGCTCCAGACACTGTAGGGGTGTAGTGGTGCCGCATGTCTTCAATATAAATCTGTGCTTCGACACGAACATGCTGCTCTCGCTGCGGACGAAATAAATGTTGTACTAAACAATCAATCGTCATCTTCGCGATTAGCAGGGTTACATTAACAATGCCCGAGGGAGAACATGATCAGATAATTACTGACAAATAAACCTACCAAAGTGTTATACTCCGATTTTGATAAGCTTTTAACATACTGTAGTCTACGGTCCGTATTCTGAGTTCTCTTTTAACGATAAATAAGCCTTTAAGAGTGACTCATAGCTAATCAGAAAGCTTATAAGCCACTTTTATAGGCTCATTTATCGTTAAAAGAGAATTCAGAATACGAGCCTAAGTGTAAATAAGAGACACATATTGTTTTATACGTGTCCATACGGCCGGTAAGAGGGTGACACATCCTCTTCAAAAAAGTCGGTTTTAATATTTCTGAGCGAATATTATTATCTGAGCTGAATATTATATATATCTGAGCGGAAGAGCAAATAATACAAAGAAATGTTTCAAATAAAAGTTTTATGGGTTTTAATGGGCTTCACAATGCACTCAGATTTTACAAAATTAAGGAGGGAAAAAGAGATTTTGAAAAAAATGAATTTTCAAAAAATCTGAGTACATTGTTATAAAGCTCATTAAAACCCATAAAACTTTTATTTGTATTATTTACCGTTCCGATAATATCCGCTCAGAAATATTAAAACCGGTTTTTTTCAAGAGGATGAAACATCCTCTTGAAAAGTCGGTTTTAATATTTCTGAGCGAATATTATCGAAGGAGCAAATAATACAAAAAAAAGTTTCAAATAAAAGTTTTATGGGTTTTAATGGGCTTCACAATGCACTCAGATTTTACAAAATTAAGGAGGGAAAAAAGGATTTCGAAAAAAATGAATTTTCGAAAAATCTGAGTACATTGTTATAAAACTCATTAAAACCCATAAAACTTTTATTTGTATTATTTACCGTTTCGATAATATTTGCTCAGAAATATTAAAACCGGTTATTTTCAAGAGGGTAAAACATCCTCTTGAAAAGTCGGTTTTAATATTTCTGAGCGAATATTATCGAAAGAGTAAATAATACAAAAAAAAGTTTCAAATAAAAGTTTTATGGGTTTTAATGGGCTTCACAATGCACTCAGATTTTACAAAATTAAGAAGGGAAAAAGAGATTTCGAAAAAAATGAATTTTTGAAAAATCTGAGTACATTGTTATAAAGCTCATTAAAACCCATAAAACTTTTATTTGTATTATTTACCGTTCCGATAATATTCGCTCAGAAATATTAAAACCGGTTTTTTTCAAGAGGGTGAAACATCCTCTTGAAAAGTCGGTTTTAATATTTCTGAGCGAAATTATCGGAAGAGCAAATAATACAAAAAAATGTTTCAAATAAAAGTTTTATGGGTTTTAATGGGCTTCACAATGCACTCAGATTTTACAAAATTAAGGAGGGAAAAAGGGATTTCGAAAAAAATGAATTTTCGAAAAATATGAGTACATTGTTATAAAGCTCATTAAAATCCATAAAACTTTTATTTGTATTATTTACCGTTCCGATAATATTCCCTCAGAAATATTATCGGAAGAGCAAATAATACAAAAAAAAAATTCAAAAAGTTTTATGAGTTTTAATGGGCTTCACAATGCACTTAGATTTTACAAAGGAGGGAAAAAGGGATTTCGAAAAAAATGAATTTTCGAAAAATCTGAGTACATTGTTATAAAGCTCATTAAAACCCATAAAACTTTTATTTGTATTATTTACCGTTCCGATAATATCCGCTCAGAAATATTAAAACCGGTTTTTTTCAAGAGGATGAAACATCCTCTTGAAAAGTCGGTTTTAATATTTCTGAGCGAATATTATCGAAGGAGCAAATAATACAAAAAAAAGTTTCAAATAAAAGTTTTATGGGTTTTAATGGGCTTCACAATGCACTCAGATTTTACAAAATTAAGGAGGGAAAAAGGGATTTCGAAAAAAATGAATTTTCGAAAAATATGAGTACATTGTTATAAAGCTCATTAAAACCCATAAAACTTTTATTTGTATTATTTACCGTTCCGATAATATCCGCTCAGAAATATTAAAACCGGTTTTTTTCAAGAGCATGAAACATCCTCTTGAAAAGTCGGTATTAATATTTCTGAGCGAAGTATTATCGAAGAGCAAATAATACAAAAAAAAGTTTCAAATAAAAGTTTTATGGGTTTTAATGGGCTTCACAATGCACTCAGATTTTACAAAATTAAGGAGGGAAAAAGGGATTTCGAAAAAAATGAATTTTCGAAAAATATGAGTACATTGTTATAAAGCTCATTAAAATCCATAAAACTTTTATTTGTATTATTTACCGTTCCGATAATATTCCCTCAGAAATATTATCGGAAGAGCAAATAATACAAAAAAAAAATTCAAAAAGTTTTATGAGTTTTAATGGGCTTCACAATGCACTTAGATTTTACAAAGGAGGGAAAAAGGGATTTCGAAAAAAATGAATTTTCGAAAAATCTGAGTACATTGTTATAAAGCTCATTAAAACCCATAAAACTTTTATTTGTATTATTTACCGTTCCGATAATATCCGCTCAGAAATATTAAAACCGGTTTTTTGCAAGAGCATGAAACATCCTCTTGAAAAGTCGGTATTAATATTTCTGAGCGAATATTATCGAAGAGCAAATAATACAAAAAAAAGTTTCAAATAAAAGTTTTATGGGTTTTAATGGGCTTCACAATGCACTCAGATTGTACAAAATTAAGGAGGGAAAAAGGGATTTCGAAAAAAATGAATTTTCGAAAAATATGAGTACATTGTTATAAAGCTCATTAAAATCCATAAAACTTTTATTTGTATTATTTACCGTTCCGATAATATTCGCTCAGAAATATTAAAACCGGTTTTTTTCAAGAGGGTGAAACATCCTCTTGAAAAAAATCGGTTTTAATATTTCTGAGTGAATATTATCGGAAGAGCAAATAATACAAAAAAAAATTTCAAAAAGTTTTATGAGTTTTAATGGGCTTCACAATGCACTCAGATTTTACAAAATTAAGGAGGGAAAAAGGGATTTCGAAAAAAATGAATTTTCGAAAAATATGAGTACATTGTTATAAAGCTCATTAAAATCCATAAAACTTTTATTTGTATTATTTACCGTTCCGATAATATTCGCTCAGAAATATTAAAACCGGTTTTTTTCAAGAGGGTGAAACATCCTCTTGAAAAAAATCGGTTTTAATATTTCTGAGTGAATATTATCGAAGGAGCAAATAATACAAAAAAAAATTTCAAAAAGTTTTATGAGTTTTAATGGGCTTCACAATGCACTCAGATTTTACAAAATTAAGGAGGGAAAAAGGGATTTCGAAAAAAATGAATTTTCGAAAAATCTGAGTACATTGTTATAAAGCTCATTAAAACCCATAAAACTTTCATTTGTATTATTTACTGTTCCGATAATATTCGCTCAGAAATATTAAAACCGGTTTTTTTCAAGAGGGTGAAACATCCTCTTGAAAAAAATCGGTTTTAATATTTCTGAGTGAATATTATCGGAAGAGCAAATAATACAAAAAAAAAATTCAAAAAGTTTTATGAGTTTTAATGGGCTTCACAATGCACTTAGATTTTACAAAGGAGGGAAAAAGGGATTTCGAAAAAAATGAATTTTCGAAAAATCTGAGTACATTGTTATAAAGCTCATTAAAACCCATAAAACTTTCATTTGTATTATTTACTGTTCCGATAATATTCGCTCAGAAATATTAAAACCGGTTTTTTTCAAGAGGGTGTTTCACCCTCTTACCGGCCATATGGGCACATATAAAACAACATGTGTCTGTTATTTAAACCTAGACTACAGCATGTTAAAAGCTTATCAAAGTCGGAGTGTAACGCTTAGGTAGATTTACTTGCGAGTCGATCCACGGCTGTCGAATCGATGCTGAAGTTGATACCCGCGTTTGTTAAGGATAAGACAATCAAAGAGGAAATTACGGTCTTAGGAGTAATTTCTATCGACTGACAGCCGTTTTAAAAGATTTTAATGCGCTTTCTTCCTGATTTCTACTTAGAGAAAAGTCTCTGAGAATTTTCTCTTCGCAGATCTCAAATCGACAATTTTACTTGGAACGCGGTTTAGTAAAGAAACAAATTTCGGAGTTCGATTGAAGGGTTAATTAAAAGGCTAATGTTCACTATTATATCGCATCTTAAGATTCTAATAACAGGTGCAAATGGATTTCGCTGGCTGGGGACAGCTTAAATTTAACCAATGGTGGTGATAACCAATTAACGTCTTAGTTAACTAAACTTTGTAATTTTTTATTTAACATAATAATAAACACAATAGTAAACACAATATAGGTATTAGATTTAGGTTACTAAATGTATACAATTTTTAGGACAACTTATCTTATCTTTTTAAGACTTCTTATCTTTTGAATAAGAAACAATATAGTATTCACTTAGGACAACCCTTCTTATCTTTTGGATAAGAAACAATATAGTATAGTATTCACTTTTCAGTGAAGAATTACAAATATCCAAGTAGGAAGAATGTTCCGATAAACTGAACAATAAAAAGATGTGATCGAAAGATTGTTTAAAACATTTTTAAAGATGACTCAAAGAGAAAGACTCACGAAAGAAAATATCGATCGAAAATACTAAAAACTTATAAGAAAAGTTGTTTGTCACATTCCGAAGTCATCATCTTGAACTAATCTTCACATTCTTCGCCGGTTTTTCTTTTAGTAACTCGCTACTATTCGAATGCTTTCAGATATCGTCAGCTTGCTTATCGCAATCTGTAAGACAGATTGAGCGATGGTCGATTCTATCAGGCACGAGGCAAGGAGCCGAGGGAGATGCCGATCGCGAGTGGACTCTGCAAATACACTGAAGTTAAGAAGTACTCGAAGATCGACGAAGAATGAAGGGTATTAAAAGATATTTACTTGGCTACCGTTGCCGGCTATTTTCGGAGCTGTGCTTCACTATTAGGCAGACTCGTGTACAAGACAGGTTGTGCGGGCACAAATACTCGTATTTTCCCTGAAGATGAGAAGAAGTGTGACGCGCGGGCATCGACGTTACATCAACAGCGCATAATCGTCCCGATAAGCCCATTCACTGAATTAATTACACTCACTGATAATTTATTAAAAGCTCGGCCAAAGCCCACCGTTTCACTCAATCATTCAGTGAAAGAGTGACGTCAACACGTGTCCCATTTTTGGGCAGTAAAAAATGTACTTAAAATAGATTAAAGGCTTAAAAAAAGGCTTTGATAAGCTGATTAAGAGATATAAATTTTAGAGCCCCCCAGTGTATCGTTCCTACAGTTCAAAAAGGTTCCAAATTTTAGGCTACTTTCTTTATGTTTCTTTCATTTCATTTCAAAAGAATTTTGTTTGATCTAGCTTTTAAAATAGTTAAGCAAAAACAATTTGGGTATTTCGAATGTTTTTGAATAGGTTAAGGTGCATTTTCCTATGCACTTCATGTTTCAAAATCAACCGGAAGTTGATGTTCCAATTGGAATTTTCTATTTCCGTCAGTTTGGAACATGGAATTTATACCATTAAATTCTTCATTTAATTTTATTAAATGTAACATTTTGAATTTTTAAAATCCGTTAAATTTTGCTAAAGAAACATCAGTTTGAAATTAGCTTAAAATTTGGGATCTTTTGTATTGTAGTGTTGGTACGGTACGCTTTAAAACTTATATCTTTGTAATGAGCTCATAAAGCCTTTAATTTGGTGCCCATTTTAAGTACATTTTTCACTTCCCAGAAATGGAACACATGGCCTATGGATCAATGGCATCGCTCTTTGCAATGTTTCGCATATGAATCCTAAATCGTCCTGACGTCTCTCCTCGACGTTCGAATTTTGATCGAATTCAGGAATGCTCTCGTAGATCATCTAATCTGTTTCCCCGACGTTCCTTTTTCTCTTCGAACCGATGTTGGAAATAGAACCACCCTAAAAGTTGACTATGACACTGTCGAAGGTTATCAACGGTAGAGAATGACCTTAGATTTTGCGAAAAGACAAGCGGGTGATAACGAAGTAGTAGTCTCTTAAACGACTTTCTAAATATAGTACGATAAATGGACATCGAAGTTGATAACGCGCCGGGCGAGTGACCAACATGTCTTGCATGCCTTTGCAGTATTAACAAAGCAAAAATTCCATCGGTTATCCGCAGACAGATTAAAGGAAACTCCAGCAGAAGTGGCGAGTTTGACGGCTGCGGTGATCCTCGTCGCACGTTCAGCTGTAACGCGCGTTGCTTCAAGTTCAAGCAGCAGACTTTCGGCAGATATGTCTTCCAAGTACGCGACGTGCGCTCGTGTGAAACATTCTGCTTGCTACCCGCGACAGTTACTTCTGACAACGACGGACACCGAGGATGCGACGGCGAACGTCGAGGTTCCAGGATATATCCTGTTTTAATCTTCCTCTATCCTGATCTTCTGTACTGAAGGAAAGAACACTTGAAGATTTATTTGCAGGACAAAAGATTATTTATAAAAATAAACTATATTTCACAAACTCCATATCCCACAAATAAATTCTCAAATATTTTTTCTCGTGTAACCGGAAGACATTGATCGCTCGTGGTAGCTAAAAACTCGTTAGCTCACAACCGAAGGATGGCATGAACGATCCATAAGTCTCCGAGAATATTGATTACCTCGGCATTTCTCTTTATGAAAGCCGAGCGTCTCATATAGTGAGATCGATCTGTGGAAATTTCCTCCCCCGGCGAAGGCGCCGAAGATAATGTTTATATCGATGGATGTTTCTCAATTCTTCGCAGTCCTCGGAATCCCATTCGGGGAATAAATTCTCGAGGAACACGGTCTCGTCGTGCGAATTTTCTCTGCCTCGTATCTCGTTCCATCAACGAGCACTTCACCGTCTCAAGCTACACGTGCCTCGACATCTCGATCGTATCTCGATGGGAAACCTTGATCCGATAAAGCTGAGGAGTTCGCCGTGGGATAAGAGCATCCAGCAGGAGAACCTCAGGTAATAACTTTCGAGGTTTTTTGCCCCATGGCGTCGTTGAGCACCCGGCATTTCGCGACGCACCGCGCCCGAGAAAGGCGCGGATTCGTGGGTTCGAGATGGACGAGGCGTGCTCGCCCGGCGAGGGTTGAATACCGCGCGCGAAAGTGTCACCTTGACCATATTTATTTATAGGGGCGGATCAGCACTAGGTCGACCCGCGCACCCTCGAATATTCTGGAACCGGGACACACCGCGTAGCGTTGCGTCGCGTCGTCGTCATCGTGGCCGGCCGGGCCGGGCCGGACGGTGCACCTTCCATCAAAACAATTCGATATATCGATTAACCACCGGCACGGGTGAGTGCCTCTCGGTCGTCGCTGCTTCCTCTCCCGGAACGCCCCGCGCCGTGCGAAAAATTGCGCCGTTGTTCCGCAGCAGCGTTCATCTCCTCTGAGAGAGGCTCTCCCGCCTCTTTTCAACGGTTCCCAAAAATCTACCGTGTGCAATATTTAGGCTACAAGAGGAAAGGGCGTCCTTTATTAAATACTTGGGTACCGTGGTCAATCGAGGACACCTAGGGAAAAAATTTACTGATGCAAACATAATGAACGAATTTTGCGGAAATGAAAATAATTGACAAATTTCGCTGATGCGCTTGCTGAGTGAAAATCAATAACAGATGGCAAGTGAATATTACTTGGGAAGTACTTGCAAATCTGTGTACTGGAATATAGTTTTCTTAAACAGCTTATTCTAAAACTGACAACGTTACACACAGAAAAATACTATTCTACTACTAAGAAAAACAACTACTCATCAATATGTTTTTAAATAATTTTATATTATTCGTTATCGTCAAGTTATCTTAAGTTATTTTTAACAAAGAATATTTCCTGATCTTACAAGTTTTAAAAACAAATTTTAAAAACAAAACTGATTATCATATATTCACAAGAGAAGAATTTTTTCTCTTATAAGAATACTATAAATCTTCATTCAAGAAAATGATTTGCCTCTACGTAGGAAGTGAGTCGAATTTTTGTTTTAATTTAATATATTTTTTACTGAAACGCTAAATTTACTGGGATCCGAAATATATCCTGAGTAAAATTGATGCTTACAATGAACTTATGATAGATTTTCGGATACACGAACTTATGAAATATTTCAGACAAGTAATGTACTGCTTGAATGCAGTGTATATATTTTATACACTGTGTGTATATAGTTTATATATTTTTCTGTGTAATAAGAACAATCGAATTTGTTAATCGCCGGGAGAAACAAGAAATTTACATCGAACTTGTGAGAATACGTGGACGAAATTAGCGCAGGTAAATTACTGCAAGTTTGGTATGTATTGATTTTATACACTGTGTGTATATAGTTTATATATTTTTCTGTGTAATAAGAACAATCGAATTTGTTAATCGCCGGGAGAAACAAGAAATTTACATCGAACTTGTGAGAATACGTGGACGAAATTAGCGCAGGTAAATTACTGCAAGTTTGGTATGTATTGATTTGCTGATATTCTGCGTCAAATTGAAATATACGAGGGTGGTCTGAAAAGTTTCCGACCTAACAAAGATACAAGTCATTTTTTCTGAAAATTGTTTTTTATTTTTCAACATAGTCTCCTTGTAAATCTACACACTTCTCCCAGCGATGCTCCCATCTCTGTAACCCGTCGAAATAGTACTCGGCGTTTTTCTCTGCAAAATAATTGTTCACGAAGGTGATTGCCTCTTCATTTGACGAAAATCTCTGTCCTCCGAGCGCAATTTTTAGATGAGGGAACAAAAAGAAGTCGCTTGGGGCTAGATCTGGTGAGTAAGGTGGATGGTCAAGCAGTTCAAACCGTAATTCGTGGATT
>NW_022639653.1:264022-278582 GCF_010583005.1 Odontomachus brunneus
GTAAATGATGGTGCAGAGTCCCCATACACAGAATCCAACTCATCTTTGATTTGCGTAGGCGTATTGCCTTTCAAAAACAAATATTTAATGACAGCTCGATACTCGATTTTGTCCATTTTCACAAAAACACTCACATCAACTTACTCAAACGACTGTTACATAACAACTGCGAGTCCAAAATGGCTGAAACTTCGGTGAGTAACTGTCAACAGATGAACAACGAAATTCACTAGCTTTTATTTACAAGTGCTGCTATCTTCACGTTGAGGTCGGAAACTTTTCAGACCACCCTCGTATTGAAAGCTATATCGACATACGAAGATGACAAGTTCTAAGTAAGAACTCACATTCAAAACGAAAGAAAAGAGAAAGGTTAGAGAAAGTGAAGTATGAAAACATATGTCGCCTGATTCAGAAGACTTGCGTTATACATATTATTACATTTAAAAACGACATATTAGAGCGTTATCGCCACGACATGATGTACAAGAGACTTAAACTTTGTCACATGTTGTAAAAGAGATTTAAACAATTGATATCACAGGCCGCTGAAAATTTGTATTCTGAGTTGTGATAATTTCAGATCTCGGGATTGACTACACTAATTTTTGTCAGATTGGTCGCAATTGAAAGCTTACTCTCTAAATTTCTTGGAGCGAAAATCTCACTCGAAAAGTGGAGTGACAGCTGAATCATTCGAATTAAAGTGACTTCTCATTCTTATAGAGTGAATTCCTTCGCTTTATATCGTGAAGTGAAAATTTTCACTCTGTGTCGTGAAGTAAATTTTCGCTCGACAAATGGAATGACGACCGTTACTCGAGTTATAGAGCGACTTTTCACTCGTATTTTCAACTCGTGAAAGAGTGAATAATTGGGAAACAGCGTATATACTATTATAAGAATCACTCTCATCAGTTAATAACAGTGGCTCGATAAGTAAGTAAGACGAATGACTCGAGAACAGAAGTTCTCAGGTCCCACTATGGTCAGCGAATTTTCCCAAGCTTATTATAAGTGGAATTAACTTAATAGTACACCATTAAAAAGATTGTGCAATAACCAGAGATCTTAGCAACCGCAAACAGGATATAGAATTAAAGGTTTTTCTTTTTACCTAATCATAAAAATTCACTCGGAATGAAATTTTCACTCTAGTTGAAGTGAAATATTCACTCTTATGAAAAGTGAGATGTCACTCCATTCAGAGTGGCAGTATTTTCACTATCGCTTACAGTAAATATCCACTCGTTTAGAGTGAAACTTCACTCCAAGAAATTTAGAGAGTATATTAACGTTTCTGTCAGAAATGCAATTAGATTTTCCATTGCGGCTTTATTTCTCGAGATATTTTAGTTGAAAGTACGATCGTCGCAAAAACTCCGGAAAAGCTTCTTGGTAGCGTCGTATATTATAAACATAGTCACATCTCGGATCTGTCATTCTCGGATACTCGTCTTTACGTACTTGGCGTCGCGACGCTGCCGCGTCGCTTGATTAGGATTAAACAATCGTAATCTTTCCGATGCTCGATACCTCGAATACCAACGACGTAACTCGCAAAACTTGGCATTCGGCTCAAGCGTGCCTGACTCAATCTAATCGTATAATTTTAAACAATTAATGACAGACGACTTACCTGAGCACGTAGGCATCCACATGATCATTGCGGCAGAAGCTGATAATCTCGCAACGAACTATTTTCAGCAACGATTCCCACTTATGCCTGAAAAACAACGGAAATTTGTTT
Source organism: Odontomachus brunneus (assembly GCF_010583005.1). Classification (NCBI taxonomy): domain Eukaryota; kingdom Metazoa; phylum Arthropoda; class Insecta; order Hymenoptera; family Formicidae; genus Odontomachus; species Odontomachus brunneus. The sequence goes on from NW_022639653.1 coordinate 265,773, forward strand.
GATCATCAATTCACACGCGAAGGAAATTGATCTGAAACCGATCTACAGTTCACGACGGAATAGGCGACAAAATTTTCCTCAGGAATTTTCCACACGATGGAAAACGCCTGTAAAAGTTCTCACAGAAATGCGTGTGTATGTGCACACACAATGCGCATGTATAAGCGCAATTTTGATTCAAGTATCTTCTCGTGACACGGGAAGCTACACACGATATTCCGTCTGGAACTCTGTCGCGCATTATAGAAGCTATATGAAGCGTATTTTATGCGCGAATCGATGAGTTCGAATAAGCTTGCGTGACAAAGTGACTCGACGAAAAGTGATCGTTAAAATGGAATAAAAATTTAATTGAATCTTTGACACTGTGAAAAAGATCTACATACGAGCACGCTGAAACAGAATTCATCGAGAGATTCGATTATGCGGACGATTTCAGCTCTCGGCATTTTACAAAAGACTCCGCTCTTCATGTTTCATGCCTTTAATTAAGAGCTTAAGACTTTCTCGTGGAACACGTTTCCTACTCGTTTAAGACTCGATCATGTGGAAAGATTTTCTCCAGGAAAAACACTTGTCATGAGGAAAATCTGTTTGTTCTTTGGAATTATATCACTCGTAAATCTCGATACCAAAAACTCAATGATTCAAAAATAATAGCGCGAACCGAACTGAAATGTGTTATCATTCGAACAATGGTAGAAACAAATTTTAGTAGGAGAATTTTTCCCGAATTTTCTCGCGAAATAGTTTACCAAATGTCTCTTTAGGAGAAGACCGGTCAGGCTTCGTGGAAAGGTATTTTTCAGTTCTAATGATGCTTTTCTTTTCTAAAGAAAAACTTTGAAATGCTAATCAAGCAGATTCAACAGTAACTCACACAACACAACGTCTAAAATCGGAACAAAAGACGTCTGAAAGGCATCTTAAAGATGTCGGAATAAGACGTCCCTAAGATGTCTTTAGACGTCTTATGTCCCGATTTTAGACGTTGTATTGTATAGGAAAATACGGCACAACTAATTATACGGTTGCTGCAACCACAGAACAATTGCTGAGTTATTGGTGTTGTAACAGTGACTACATTTGGTTGCTCCAGAGTGTACCTATGGTAAATATTCCAAGAAATCAGTTCCAACTGATTTCTGGTTGCCACACAAGCAGATTACGCGCAGCTATAATATATTTATGTAGTTGACGTATCAAAATAACTGAGTCATATCAACTATACACATCACCATCATACAGAGATTTTTAGTAACGCTGAAATAGACTGTCAGTAAGGCAACCATCTTTTGTTAAGAATCATAGCAATTTCGCTAATAAAAATATAGCAAATTTTTTAATAGCACATATGAGATGGAATAACAATCAATTGTGATAAAATAGCGATCTATTCCTCGATTACAAAATCCTATGGTAATTTTTACTTATGGTAAATATTCCAAGAAATCAGTTCCAACTGATTTCTGGTTGCCACACAAGCAGATTACGCGCAGCTATAATATATTTATGTAGTTGACGTATCAAAATAACTGAGTCATATCAACTATACACATCACCATCATACAGAGATTTTTAGTAACGCTGAAATAGACTGTCAGTAAGGCAACCATCTTTTGTTAAGAATCATAGCAATTTCGCTAATAAAAATATAGCAAATTTTTTAATAGCACATATGAGATGGAATAACAATCAATTGTGATAAAATAGCGATCTATTCCTCGATTACAAAATCCTATGGTAATTTTTACTTATGGTAAATATTCCAAGAAATCAGTTCCAACTGATTTCTGGTTGCCACACAAGCAGATTACGCGCAGCTATAATATATTTATGTAGTTGACGTATCAAAATAACTGAGTCATATCAACTATACACATCACTATCATACAGAGATTTTTAGTAACGCTGAAATAGACTGTCAGTAAGGCAACCATCTTTTGTTAAGAATCATAGCAATTTCGCTAATAAAAATATAGCAAATTTTTTAATAGCACATATGAGATGGAATAACAATCAATTGTGATAAAATAGCGATCTATTCCTCGATTACAAAATCCTATGGTAATTTTTACCTATGGTAATATTTCCTATGGTAATTTATCCTATGGTAATATTTCCTCCGTGTAAAGTGACGCAACTATGCTGCTCGCAACTACAGATCTCTGAGTATATGCGCCATATCTTTTTTTCTGTGTACATTAAATCAACTGCCTATTTCTGCCCTGAAAAAATTGTCCCCGACAAATTCGCAAACAGGAGAAGAAGATCGGGTTTGCCAGACACCTCGCGTTAGTGGAAACCTGCGTGTCTAGCCAGATGGGCCGATTGAAATTTCGCGCGTCCGAAACCGATCAGACCTTGAGCGTTTCGTCCGGAGTGCAGTTGCTTCGTCGAGTGCGCTTCTAAATTTATTGTCACCGCGCGATATGCCGAAATAAACAGTAGTCGCGGTGATGCGGATTCTGCCTGAGACTCTCGGCGCGTACCTAGGGAGGTTCAACGACTCTCCGACACACGTTACAGAGCGTAAACAGCCATGACGACGAGGTCGTGGTCGCGCGGCTCGGTCTCTATAAATCTCCGGATTACATAATTTGCCGCATACACTTGGTCCATGTGGACGGTAGACCGCAATTCGTTCGAATTGTTGCTGAATATTCTCGCGATGCGAACACAAACGCGCGCGCGCGCATCTTCCCTTTCAAAGTTTCTCGGTATTCAGACACTTTTGGACGGAATCAAGCGTCTCACTGGACTATGTTTGAGCGCCAAAATTTCTTTAGATGTGCTTCTTTTCAACTGGACTAGTTGCAATGTTCTTCCTTTGACGTGAAGTAAGCATGCGATCAAACATTGAGAGAGAAAGGATGATGTTCAGTGCGAAAAGAACAGAAAAGCGACCGTGAATCTTCTTCAGCTTTAGGGTTGTTTAGACTTGCGAAAAGTCGGACAAGTAGTTACTCTTCGGAATTATGTCATTCGTAAGTCATCTCGATACTGAGAACTCAATGATTCGAAGATAATAGTGCGAACCAAACTGAAACTAAACTAACGTGCTATTATTCAAAGAATAATAGAAATAAAAATTATAATAGGAGAATCCTTCCCAAACTTTTTTCAAAAACACTTTACAAAGATCAAATTCTTCATCTTTCTAGTAACGGATGTTACTTCAAAAAAGACATTGTCAGAGATTATTTTTTAGTTTAAAATCATTTGTCAGAACAACTTCTAAAAGTCAACTTGAGAACATTTTCAAAATATTTCAGAACATTTTCGCGAGTTCATGTTGGAAGGAAAGATTCGTGGGGTTGATCCTTTGGTCATTTGGGTTTCTTTAGGCGGAAGAAAACAGCAGTCTCTCGAAATATCTCAGCCGAAGATTCGTAAGGACGATCCTGAGGAGAAATCAGCAGTGTTCCGAAGCGACACCGAAGAGTGACTCGCTGTGACGCCAAACCCACGATAAGTGTGCGTAAGCAACATCGGCACGTGTTGTGTATCGTTCTAGATATTCGCCACTTCGACAGGAACGCCTGAATCTCTCTGGCAAAGCAAACCGTACAACTTGCGGGACTACACCTGCGAAGAACATCCGTTTTTTCACTCAAAATGCGACCAGTGCATCGAAGGGGATCTACGACGTGGATCGTGCGCGCATTGCGATCCTCGGCGAGCAAACCCTCCGCGACACCCCTGACGTCTTAATCTTCTCTCCTCGCGGTGACTTACCGCTCGATAAAATACGTGACACGGTCGTGCACGAGGGAATATCGTTTTTCTTTTTCGACGAACGCGGCCCCGCGCGGGGTCTTCACGTCCGCACATCTCTGCGACCTTCGCTGGACGAAGTCACGCAGCATGAGATCCCGAGACCTCCCACTGTCCGGATTCCGTCTCTACGCTAAATTACCTGCCTCATTGAAATTCGACGTGACCGAGCCACGAAGAATGTCGTTACCGCGCTCAGGTAGGTTACCGTGCTTCCGTGACTCTTGCGTTTTCTCGGAAATTCTCCAACGCGAGAGAGACGAATTCTCAAGCAATCTCATCGAGACCGTCAAGCACGAAGCTCGCAAGGTCACAGAGTTCAGCCTTGCTGGTCGCTGTGTCCGCACCCGCCTTCTCGGAGTACACGGACACCTGGCGAGCTTCGTAGGTAGTGGGCGACGGTCCCTACGCCACTTTAGCGCTTATTTTTGGAAAATTGTCAAAAGCACGGTGTTGCGCGCGTAGGTACTTACGTACATACGTACGTCGACATCGACATCGACCGGGACGACGTGAACGATCAGGCCCGAGGCCGCGACTCCCAACGGTCGACGCCGGCGCGTCTCGTCGGTGTCCGTCCTCTGGCCGGCGTCGACTGTCAACGTCGTCGTCGCGAAAAAGAGAGAGAAGGAGAGAAGGAGAGAAGGAGAGAGAGAGAGAGAGAGAGAGAGAGAGAGAGAGAGAGAGAAAGAAAGAAGGAGAGAGAGAGAACGAGCGACGCCGGCAGCGCGCACAACTTACCGTGGTATACGCCGCAGATCGCCTCGATGCCCGTCCCTGGAGCTGGTGAACCAGATCTCCAGGAGCTTCTCGACCCCTTCGAAGAACTGTACGCTGTCGGCGCAGTTGTCTTTCGTGTCCGCCATCCTCTGGAGAGTATCTCGCTGTCGCCGCTGCTGCTGCTGCTGCTCTGCTGTCGTTTTCCCCGGCGCAGCGGTGGCGCGATGCTCGTCGTCGTCCAGCGACGTCTCTTCTCTCTCGCTCGCTCAATCTCAGTAGTCTCCTCGCTCTCGGTCTCCCTCTCTCTCCTCCTTGGGTCTCGCGCACGGAAGAACCGGATCGCGGGTCTTCGAGCAAAATCGAACACTCTCGGTGAACACCGATGACGAACACTGCTGTCTGAGCGCTCGCACACTGCCTGACACACTGACCACACCAGATCGCACACTGCTGACTGCTGCTGACTGCGATTGACTGACGGATCCGCCGGTGCTGCCAGACACGCTGCGCCGCCGCCGCCGCTTGCACACCGCGCCGGCGCCCGTTTCTCCGCCCATGGTCCGTTGGTCGTCATAATCCATTGGCCCGTTCCGTTCGTCATCGCGGAAGACCGGACGGGACCCGCCACCGAGCATGCACGTAGTACTCCCGCGCGCACCCACCACCTACGCGCCAACGTCACGTGACCCCGCGCCGCCGGCAGGTGCGTACATTGACGATCGTATTTTTTCGCGCATTTTCTATCCGCCATTTCGCTCAATGACACGCGATGATACCTCTCGTTGAGTGCTCCCGTCGAGTGCCTGCGCGCGGCCGAAGTTCAGGGAATCATCCACCGAGGCTGGTGTTGGCGAGCGCACGTAGGATTCCTTCTTTTCCTCCGAGAAACCGTCGTCTTGCTCGCTGCACAGCTCGCGCGCGTCTGCAGAGTGGCGCTGCCTACGGCGGCAGGCAGAACTAATCCCGCGCCAATCACCGATAAACAAGGTCGGGATGCGCAATGTGTAGCAACTTCGCGCAATGTGTAGCAACTTCACGCAACGTTCTACACCTAAGAGTGTAGAGAATACTCGAAAGAGTCCTTAGGTGTAGAAAGACAAATTTGTTCGTCGATTTTCCGACTCCACGCAGTTTATTCGCTTCTTTGGTATCAATGAGCTATTGAGATGTTTGTTACAAACAGCAAACTAAAGATCTAATTAATTCTCTTCTTTTTCTTCAATTTTGGCTCCAGGCTTCCCTAGGAAATTTGTCCCAACGTCATTCTCCTCTTCAACTTCAATATTTGGCTCCAGGCCTCTCTAAGAGTTATGCCCCAACGCCATTATTCCGATTTATGATATATTTCGAGAGTAAAGTCTTGGAAAATTCCAAGGCACGTTCCAAAAAATCACAAGGTCCGAACTTGTTCGAACACCTCTTGCCATTTTCCTCTAATTCTAATTAGTTCTCGAGTGCGCTCTCGCACGATCGAGTGATCAATCGATTACGATCGATTACGCGCTATTTCATGGAAAATTCAAACTTTCGATATTCAATATTTTCACTACGTAATTATATAAAAAAAAGTTAGAAAAGCATCTTTTTGATAGGCCAATTCTTACAAGAGATCAATCGTTATGTGCAATAAATATATTACACATTATATATATATATATATATATATATATATATATATATATATATATATTACACATAAAATAATGATTATGAAAGATTAATGGTGTTGATCATTTTATAGAACTATAGTTTTACAAATCATAACAAAGGTGGTCAATTTAATTAATTCTCAGTACAAGGGATATTATTTTACACTATTATATCCTACTCGTGTTTCATTTTCTTGTTCTTCATGCTGTTCTTTTTCTGTTTATCGATACGTCGTTTCACCATCGGCTGCTTCTCTAATAACACTTCTTCAGTCATGGGTTCAATCAGTTGACCAGATTTAGTGACCACCGATGGTTGAATCAATCGTCTGTGAGCATTCTCCGGCACAAAGGGTCTACCCAGAGGAGGAGCTCTGATGCTTGCTTCAAAATCCCTAACGGTAATAAATGGATACGGCAGTTCATTAACAAGGTGCTCTTTTAACTTCTGATTCTCACCCTCGAAGATTATCACATCACCTTTATTTTCGTCTTTACGCGGTACGTTCTTGGGAAACTTTAGTATAAATCGTTTATTCTTACGTCTCATTTTGCTTTTCTTGATGTTTGTTCCCGCCCAGCTTCCCCATCCAGGTAAGCTCGTGTGGTTAATAGTTTCTGGTTGCGAATTCTTAATCTAAAAGTATTTAGATTTTTTATTAATAATATATTAGATTTTAGATTAATTTTTATGTCATATATATAATTACAGAGATTTGCTGATATTCAATTAAAATAAATTAACGATATTTTAAAGGGCTCTTTGTGTATGTGAGATAGAATCAAGTATTAAAAAAAGTCAATGAAAGCTAGTACAGAAAAAGTTGCGAGGATTAAAATATTTTATTAAAATATAAATTAAAGCAGAAGTAAAAACCACGCACACAATCGCACTTGGTATTGTGCTAATAAATATAATCAAAAGTGTAAAATGAAAATCTTGAATATTAAATAATAGCAGAATTCTTAATTTCTTCATTAATGCAATTGTAAATAGCATCGCAAGGTCGTTGTATGCAAACAATCGTTTAAAATATTTTACATACCTCCTCTTCCTTCTCCTTTCTAAATTCCTTCTCGGCGTCGCTATTTTCCATTACTTCGTCTATGAATCTATCAAAGTTTTCTTCCTGCTCATCGTTATCCAGCACGTCCTCCTCATCTACATCTAAATCCGGTATTTCCGTCTTTAGATGCTTCGACTTTATGTTCATCGAATGAGGATTCTGCAAATTGATTTCCCCCACGCGACTATTTGATTTGATTGTGGGTTCTTGCTCCCCAAAAAAAATATATTAAGGATAATCAATATATTATTATATAATGTAAAAAAGAGCGTAGTTATCTTATAAATTTTATTGAATAAGTACGTACTTGCTATATTTGGCTCAGAAATCTGTTTTTCTAACATATCATTTGATATATTGTCTAATTTGTTGACAGATGACTTGGATGCGCTATCAACCTTCGCCACACTCTCTTCTTCGGATTCCTCTTCCTTTCTATCGCGGTGCTTCAAACAACCTTTAGCAAATTTACTAACTTCATACTTAGTCTTTGTATACGATTTCTTATTTTCGTCTAATTTGTTGGCAGGCGACTTGGATTTGCTGTCAACCTTCGCGACAGTTTTTTCTTCGGATTTCTTTTTATCACGATACTCCCGATAACATTCAATCAACTCATTGACTTCAGACACCGTCTCGCTATTGTTAGGTGGTTCCTCAACCATGTTTGCAAACGTAAAGGACGTTTTATCTTCGTCATTATCGGAAGCTAATCTGACTTTTTGTGTCAAGTCTCTACCAATAGACAACTGCTTGGCAAGCTCCTGTCGAGTCTAATAATAAAATACGTTAATATATTGTTCTTCAATAATTAATGATATAATTAATGATTCTCATTAAAAATTAATCTTTCTTATCGAGTTTTAGATGAAGAGAAGATACTCACTTCCTTGTCATATTTAGCTCTGATCTGTTTATTCTTGGCCCATTGACCAGTGCTCTTGTGTCTCAGCGACATTCGTTCTTCCGCACGACTCTTGTCCAATTGTGCCAGCATTGTCAAGGCTTTTTCCGGATCAGTTTTTTGCAATTTCTCAAACTCCACCAACTGTTCCTTGTCTCTCTTCTTCCGCTCTGTACGATGGAATTTTTTGCTTTTGATCTTACCTTGACGATGCGCCTTCATCTCTTGATACGACTAAAAGTAAAAGAAGTAAAAAAACAATCAGAAACAATCTCTAGTTTAGTTTATTAGTTATGGTTATTAGTTTAGGTTATTAGTTTGGACTGCTTTCTCTCTTATTGATAATTTCTAGATAATTACATTATGAATATTTTTATTTTACCTGCTGTGCCCTATATTTGGCAGTTTCGCTTCTTTTCTTCTTCATATCCTTCAATCTCATCTTGAATTTTTCTTCTTCATTATCTCTTCTCTCCTCCTCAGGTGGAGAGTCTTCTAGTTTTGGATTTAATTCTTCCAACTTTTGTTGTAAATCAGACTTAAATCTAAGATGATTTATGAAATCTGCTGGGGAATCAATTTTCAATTTTTGCTTAGGAGTTTTCAGTGGAAAAGTTAAATGTGTTGCTGTTCTATTTTTAGCGACTATAGCATCCCATCTTGATAAATCTTTCAGAGTACACTCAAAACCAAATCTCATTTTTACCTAGATGTGATTTAAATTGATATAATTTTATGTTTTGTCTTATATAAATTCTCTTATTAAATTAGATATTTGTGGCTTTTGCAATGTGAAATAATGTTTGTTTTGGTTTTTGGAATTGTATTTTCTGTTGCAAAGAGTTGAAAACAGAAGAAAAAGGAGAGAAAAAAAGAAAAGGAAGAAACAGATAATATTACAAAAAAATATTTTAACTTAATATAATATTACAAAAAAATATTTTAACTTAAAACAACAAAAGTACAACAGCTCTAGAAGATTCAAACCAATAAATATTATCAAGGATAATAAGAGCCAAATCGCTAGTGTTAAACGCTTATGATTTACATATAATAAAAAAATAAATAAGTTTTTATTCGAACGTTTTGACCATTGGATTTGGTCCTCTTCAAACAATGGTCAGTAACAGAAGTAGTCAGTAACAGATGATGGTCAGTATGAAGGTGTCCATATAACGAGAAATAGCAGGATAATTCTCATGCCCAGTATTGACAGTTGGTTACGGAAGCAAGTCAAACCCATCACATCAATGTTTATAAGCTACTTAAACAATGCAAACAAACTCGCAAATCTACGCAAGACTAGAAAAACCGCAAGTATAGAAAAAAGTCGCATAGTTAAAAATTTTGCAAAAATTAAACATTCTTATCAAAAATATGAACAAAGGACCAACCACAACCCAACAGAAAGAATAGAAATACAGACAGCGAGTTTACGAAAGCCAATATTTCGTGTTATAAAGAATAAGAATAACCCGCAATCAAAACAGAAATTGTAAACAAGAAATAGGCCGATCTTAGAGACATCTGTCATGGATTAAGTTCAATAGAGGAAAATAAACATTACGCTTCAATATTCAATTGAATTCAAGCTGTTAGTTTGATTTTTTATATGCATATGAATATATATATAATATATATTCATAAATAATTTCAGAAATAAGACTTATTTATAATAAATAAAAACTTTTTATTTTTTTATTATTTGATTATACGTAAATCATAAATGTTTATCAACGATTTGGCTCTTATTGTCCTTGATATTTATTTAAAAAAATATTGTTTAGTAAAGTGTGAATTTTTATAGATAATAGAGGATACATTTTCACATTAGAAAGCTGCAAATATCAAGTTGCATACGTACATTACGTCAAATAGCTTGACAATAACTTACCTTTTCAGCAGTTGGTTTTTCCAATGGCTTGAAAATAGCTTTACTTTTTTGAATAGATCGAAGCTTTTTTGTAATTTGGCTTTGATATCCTTTCTGCCCCAATGATTTAACCAGATCTCGAACCTGTACGGCATCCTTGTTGGTTATTGCACTTTTTACAAGATGGAACTCTGAGACCTCTAAAGTGGGCTCACTCCTTTCCGCTTTATTTACTCTACAAAAAGAAGTAAAAAAAACAATGAAAACATTCAGATCTATAAAATTAATGGCGGGCTTATTAATGCAAAATTCTTTTCACCTTTGCTTTTTATCAAGCTGCGCTATAGCTTCGATGAATTTCGAGTGATTCTTCGAAACTTCTTGATCACTATTGTACGCGACTTCTAAGTCACTCATCTTTGCAATCGCATTAATTTAATATTTTCTACAGTAATAGTATAAACTTAATCTAGTCGACCTAGGTTTCCTTCCTTCGTTCCTTCCTTCCGAATTGGTATACAGTCCTTCTACCTAGGATCAGAGAGAAACCTGAGAGCGGCCACGCCATACGTTTTGGCCGACATCGATTTTCACGCTGTTCGATGCGCCATCTGCACTCATTTTTGAGGTGGAACTACATTCCCTACACCCATTTTCAGACGCTGCCCATTTACAGATTGTAAATAATCAACAAAATAAAATTCCGAAATTTTATCGAAGACTCTCTTTTAATGGTCAATATATTGTGAATGGATTCTAAAACATTAAAATTTACTCAAAATAGAAGACGTCTAAATTGCCATTTTTCTAGACGTGCATTTAGACTAGACGTAACTTAGGCTTCTCCGACGTCGGTTAGACGTCGAATCGACGTCAGCGTTCTCGTTGGGTTAGCCAGCCAGTATTTCCTTCCTTTATATTCAAATTCTTCGGAGAGTTCATTTTGAAATATATTTAATAATTCGTTTCTCATCTTGACTATTATGTCGGTATGGTCTAGGTCCCTTCTCATAGTCCCTGGAACATTTTTAGTTGTAGTCAGTTTCGCAAATCTGTCAGACTCTTCGTTTCCATGTATCCCCATATGTCCTGGTATCCAAACCAGGCGAAGTAGATCTTTCTTAATTTGCACCATACTAAATTTGTTTAAGATGTCATAGATGATATTCGGTTTCTTTTCCTTTATGTCGGGGGAGCCAATACTTTTGAGAACACTTAGGACATTCGAACATATACACGCAGAATCATGTTTCAAATTCAGAAATATACCCAATGCATGTAGAATTGCCTTAACCTCGACATTGAATATACTAGGGTGTATATCAGTTGGACACGGGGCAATTGGACACAGTCCAATCACAAGTCGCTGTTCCAAGGGACCCTACAAATGTCTCTAATCACACGGTGCTGTGATTGGCTGTGTCCAAATGCACCGTGTCCAAGTGGGGTGTATATCAGTTGGCCACGGGGCAATTGGACACAGTCCAATCACAAGTCGCTGTTCCAAGGGACCCTACAAATGTCTCTAATCACACGGTGCTGTGATTGGCTGTGTCCAAATGCACCGTGTCCAAGTGCACCGCTCCCAATATACTACCGCCACTCGCTACCGGGATTGAATCGTTGATCTGAGGAGAGGAGATCCCGAATCCTGCGTTTCCTTCTATATTAATAGATCCATCCGTGTATATGATACAGGAGCTCTTGAATGACTTCCCAGATAGCACGATGGATGAATTTTCTTTAAGTGTTCCTAAAAGTTTTCTCCTTTCCTGAATTGTACTTCCTTAGGAATTCGTGGAAGAATACTATAAGAATAATTTAGGAAGTTACATGCACCATGATTGGAGTTTCTTCAGAACTTCTTAGAGTATTCATATAGAATTACTTCAACTCAAGATTTCTTTGGATTTAATTAAATTTTATTGTATTCACACGAAAGAAAGATCAGAAAACTTTGGCCGGGGGTGCTTTGCTCTTGTGTGTATCTGTAAATGTCCACTTTTAATGCCATATGAGATGAAAAACATCAGACTCGGCTGGGATCGAACTCGGGTCTTCTCCGCTTGCAACCGCTCTTTCCACTGAGCTATTTAAGGCTCCTGGGGAGTCGCATCATCCATCTCTTTTTAATGACGTCAGAAGCGAGAAAACGCATGCTAAAAATTCCTGCAAAATACGTCGAGATAAACAGATATATCCACAAAACGACATTTGCGATCGATTAAGTACACCTCTAAAATACTCCGTACACTTTCCTTTTGTTCTAACAATCAACAGATAATTATAAAATAAATGTGACGTGCAATCGTCTTTTCTAACCTAATTTCCTCATTATCTTGTCATATTAATTTTCCGATTATCTATTGATTTTTAGAACAAAAGGAAAGTGTACGGAGTATTTTAGAGGTGTACTTAATCGATCGCAAATGTCGTTTTGTGGATATATCTGTTTATCTCGACGTATTTTGCAGGAATTTTTAGCATGCGTTTTCTCGCTTCTGACGTCATTAAAAAGAGATGGATGATGCGACTCTCCAGGAGCCTTAAGACTTCATGTTTAAGATATCTATATACCTAGTGAAAAATGATTCGTTGATTGACGTCAAAATGATATCAAATTGACGTCGGTTTGACGATTTCAACGTTTATTTGATGTCATTTTGACGTCAATCAACAAATCATTTTTCGCTGGGTACTGTTCAAACTGTTATAACTGTTATACTGTTATATATACTGTTCTAACTGAGCTTCAAATGTAAGTAAAGCGCACTTTCAAATATGTAATTCAAAATTCAAAAATAAATGGTTTTCAAATAA
>NW_022639653.1:278592-279758 GCF_010583005.1 Odontomachus brunneus
CATGCACCATGATTGGAGTTTCTTCAGAACTTCTTAGAGTATTCATATAGAATTACTTCAACTCAAGATTTCTTTGGATTTAATTAAATTTTATTGTATTCACACGAAAGAAAGATCAGAAAACTTTGGCCGGGGGTGCTTTGCTCTTGTGTGTATCTGTAAATGTCCACTTTTAATGCCATATGAGATGAAAAACATCAGACTCGGCTGGGATCGAACTCGGGTCTTCTCCGCTTGCAACCGCTCTTTCCACTGAGCTATTTAAGGCTCCTGGGGAGTCGCATCATCCATCTCTTTTTAATGACGTCAGAAGCGAGAAAACGCATGCTAAAAATTCCTGCAAAATACGTCGAGATAAACAGATATATCCACAAAACGACATTTGCGATCGATTAAGTACATCTCTAAAATACTCCGTACACTTTCCTTTTGTTCTAAAAATCAATAGATAATCGGAAAATTAATATGACAAGATAATGAGGAAATTAGGTTAGAAAAGACGATTGCACGTCACATTTATTTTATAATTATCTGTTGATTGTTAGAACAAAAGGAAAGTGTACGGAGTATTTTAGAGGTGTACTTAATCGATCGCAAATGTCGTTTTGTGGATATATCTGTTTATCTCGACGTATTTTGCAGGAATTTTTAGCATGCGTTTTCTCGCTTCTGACGTCATTAAAAAGAGATGGATGATGCGACTCTCCAGGAGCCTTAAGACTTCATGTTTAAGATATCTATATACCTAGTGAAAAATGATTCGTTGATTGACGTCAAAATGATATCAAATTGACGTCGGTTTGACGATTTCAACGTTTATTTGATGTCATTTTGACGTCAATCAACAAATCATTTTTCGCTGGGTACTGTTCAAACTGTTATAACTGTTATACTGTTATATATACTGTTCTAACTGAGCTTCAAATGTAAGTAAAGCGCACTTTCAAATATGTAATTCAAAATTCAAAAATAAATGGTTTTCAAATAATGCGATTGAGTTTGTTAGAACTATATATGGATTTTAGAAACATGAATACAAACTTAAGGATAAAATATACTTCGCATAAATATATTTATTATTACAGGTAAAAATTTTATATCAAAAGTTATTTTAATACCAATTCCCTCTCTTTGCTCTATTATATAAAACTATATAATTAATTCCA
>NW_022639653.1:279768-345227 GCF_010583005.1 Odontomachus brunneus
TCCGCTTGCAACCGCTCTTTCCACTGAGCTATTTAAGGCTCCTGGGGAGTCGCATCATCCATCTCTTTTTAATGACGTCAGAAGCGAGAAAACGCATGCTAAAAATTCCTGCAAAATACGTCGAGATAAACAGATATATCCACAAAACGACATTTGCGATCGATTAAGTACACCTCTAAAATACTCCGTACACTTTCCTTTTGTTCTAACAATCAACAGATAATTATAAAATAAATGTGACGTGCAATCGTCTTTTCTAACCTAATTTCCTCATTATCTTGTCATATTAATTTTCCGATTATCTATTGATTTTTAGAACAAAAGGAAAGTGTACGGAGTATTTTAGAGATGTACTTAATCGATCGCAAATGTCGTTTTGTGGATATATCTGTTTATCTCGACGTATTTTGCAGGAATTTTTAGCATGCGTTTTCTCGCTTCTGACGTCATTAAAAAGAGATGGATGATGCGACTCTCCAGGAGCCTTAAGACTTCATGTTTAAGATATCTATATACCTAGTGAAAAATGATTCGTTGATTGACGTCAAAATGATATCAAATTGACGTCGGTTTGACGATTTCAACGTTTATTTGATGTCATTTTGACGTCAATCAACAAATCATTTTTCGCTGGGTACTGTTCAAACTGTTATAACTGTTATACTGTTATATATACTGTTCTAACTGAGCTTCAAATGTAAGTAAAGCGCACTTTCAAATATGTAATTCAAAATTCAAAAATAAATGGTTTTCAAATAATGCGATTGAGTTTGTTAGAACTATATATGGATTTTAGAAACATGAATACAAACTTAAGGATAAAATATACTTCGCATAAATATATTTATTATTACAGGTAAAAATTTTATATCAAAAGTTATTTTAATACCAATTCCCTCTCTTTGCTCTATTATATAAAACTATATAATTAATTCCACAAAATATAAATAACTGCGAATAACAATAAATTAAACAATTTATATGTAAATATGTAAATTAATTATTATACACTTACTGACATGTACTGAATATAGGCGCAAAAAGTAATTGCTATAAACAAAACATTTGTAAGAGCTAAGACAGATGAACGAGACATAAGTATCATAATCGTAGACGTAAAATAAAGCAGAAAAAACGTAAACGTAAATCATGAAAGGCTATTAGCCTTACGCTTACGTTTTTCTCTTCCTTACTTTACTTTGTCTACAATTACGACGCTTACGTCTCGTTCTCTGCCTTAAGCCTATTCTGCAATTGCGTGAACGCGGTTGTAAGTAGTTGTAAGTGATTACGACAACCAATCAGAGTAAAGCCCATTCTACAATTGCGTGAACGTGGTTGTAAGTGGTTGTAAGTGATTACGGCAACCAATCAGAATAAAGCAATCAGTAAATAAAACATTCGAATTGGTTGACTCTTACGTTTACGACTACGCTTACCCAATTGTAGAATGGGCTTAAAGCAATCAGTGAATAAAACATTCGGATTGGTTGACTCTTACGTTCACGACTACGCTTACGCAATTGTAGAATGGCCTTTAGCCCTAATTCCTCATGAATTCTCAAAGTGTTCTAGAAATTAAGTTGCGAAGTATTCGCTATAATGAAGTTCTAAAGAATATTTCAAAACAAACTTACTGTGGTTAATTCTTCAAGAATTCTTCGAGTATTCATTTTTCTAATTCTATATTTATTCTTTAAAATGAATTCTCTAGGAACTTCTGTTCATCTCTATGCTATCTGGGTTTAAGATCGCATCCGAGATCTTAGAAATGCCCTTAATAGAAATCTTTTTATTTGTACGTTTATAAATACGAAAATTGTCCACTTGATTTCTATATTGAGCGAGGTTATAAAAGAAATTTATGTCTATCAAAGACTTACTAGTCTTTGAAAACAATTCAATACTCAGTAAACATGCATGTCTAAAAGATATCGAAAAGATATCTAAAAGATATCTTATGCAACATTTTGTTGCATAAAATATCTTTTCGACATCTTTTAGACATGCATGTTTACTGGGTAGTGTATGTACCTGGCTGGGGTGGAGCGAAGACGGATTGAATCAAATTGAACCTTATATGTATACAACGTATTTTTGAAAAAAGGAATCTCAGAGGCATTCAAATTTCTTATGCGTAGGATCTTATTATGCACCGACCTCAGAAAAATTCCCAGAGGATCCGCACTCCTAGAGAATGCTCCCGAGATATATTTAGCAACGATGAATCTAGTTCTGCTGAAAATGTCCCACCACTCTTGGGTAAGATCACGTAAAATATTGGTAGAAGTAGAACACATGAGTCCAAATATAGATCTTATGGGAGCGGTGCACTTGGACACAGTGCATTTGGAGACAGCCAATCACAGCACCGTGTAATTAGAGACATTTGTAGGGTCCCTTGGAACAGCGACTTGTGATTGGACTGTGTCCAATTGCTCCGTGTCCAATTGATATACACCCAGATCTTATAGCTGCATATTGTATTCTGTTCTCTGCCTTAAGGCAGAGAACCATAGAAGGAGGAGGGTATACTAGATAGCGACGGGACGCCGTGCGTTTAAGATCTGCGTATCTTTTTCGTTCCAGAAAGAGAAAAATATCGAGAGCGCGGTCCTGCTAGGCTGGGACTCGAACCCGGGTCTTTCGCTTGCCGGACGACTGCTCTAAACCACTGAGCTACCTGCCGCTCCACGCTCACGACATTCTCCCCTTCCTAGATAACGCTCAGAGATGCCTTTCGGAAGCGACATCTCTGGCGCGACCCCGAGAACACGGCGACTACAGAGAGAAACAATGAGTGCGTTCAGGAGACACAACGGTTACACAACGGTTGAGTAATTAGTCAACGTAATTGGTCTAAAGTTAGGGATATAACAGTAAGAACCAATAATCACTGACCGCTCACTGATCAGCTATATTTTCTGAACGTAGCTAATGGGTGCGTTCAGAAGACACAACTGTTGCACAACGGTTGAGTAATTAGTCAACGTAATTGGTCTAAAGTTAGGGATATAACAGTAAGAACCAATAATCACTGACCGCTCACTGATCAGCTATATTTTCTGAACGTAGCTAATGGGTGCGTTCAGAAGACACAACTGTTGCACAACGGTTGAGTAATTAGTCAACGTAATTGGTCTAAAGTTAGGGATATAACAGTAAGAACCAATAATCACTGACCGCTCACTGATCAGCTATATTTTCTGAACGTAGCTAATGGGTGCGTTCAGAAGACACAACTGTTGCACAACGGTTGAGTAATTAGTCAACGTAATTGGTCTAAAGTTAGGGATATAACAGTAAGAACCAATAATCACTGACCGCTCACTGATCAGCTATATTTTCTGAACGTAGCTAATGGGTGCGTTCAGAAGACACAACTGTTGCACAACGGTTGAGTAATTAGTCAACGTAATTGGTCTAACAGTTAAGGATCTAACAGTAAAGACCAATAATCACTGACCGCTTACTGATCAGCTATGTTTTCTGAACGCAGTCAATGTTACTGTACCAAATGGTACAGCTGTCAGTCTCTCAAAGACAAAGGTTGCTATCCTTTAAGATCTGCTGTCCAATTAATGACGTCATAAGTCTCTACTAGCCAATCATAAAGCTTATAACTATTTGTTTGATCAATAAACGTAGGTTGAGGGTGCTTACAATAAGGGTGCTATTTTACATGTCGTACGACAAGCTTTTCGGATACGTTTATTGGTTGGCAAATACTCTAGGAGAACCTAGAGTATTTCTAGGTTCTCTGTTCGTCAACCAATGAACGTATCCAAAAAGCTTGTCGTACGATACGTGAAATATCAGCCTAACGAGAGTAGAGCGAGTAAGATCTAGATCCTAGGGAATAGTATAATCTCCCATCTATAACTGTAATATTCTATGGTCTGCTCTTGTTCCTGCTCTTGCAGTGACATGCGCTACGAGTTAACCAATCAAATCTTCTAATTGGGATGACGCGCGCGCAACGCACGACGCACTTGTTCCAATGGAACGATTTGATTGGTTAACTCGTGACGCAGGCAGACGACGCACGCCTGACGCGCTCAATGGGAATTCAGCCTAAGGGTGCGTTCCCATTTAGCGCGTCACGCGTTGCATCGTCTGCCTGCGTCACGAGGTAACCAATCAAATCGTTCCATTGGAACAAGTGCGTCGTGCGTTGCGCGCGCGTCATCCCAATTAGAAGATTTGATTGGTTAACTCGTGACGCAGGCAGACGACGCACGCCTGACGCGCTCAATGGGAATTCAGCCTAAGGGTGCGTTCCCATTTAGCGCGTCACGCGTTGCATCGTCTGCCTGCGTCACGAGGTAACCAATCAAATCGTTCCATTGGAACAAGTGCGTCGTGCGTTGCGCGCGCGTCATCCCAATTAGAAGATTTGATTGGTTAACTCGTGACGCAGGCAGACGACGCACGCCTGACGCGCTCAATGGGAATTCAGCCTAAGGGTGCGTTCCCATTTAGCGCGTCACGCGTTGCATCGTCTGCCTGCGTCACGAGTTAACCAATCAAATCTTCTAATTGGGATGACGCGCGCGCAACGCACGACGCACTTGTTCCAATGGAACGATTTGATTGGTTAACTCGTGACGCAGGCAGACGACGCACGCCTGACGCGCTCAATGGGAATTCAGCCTAAGGGTGCGTTCCCATTTAGCGCGTCACGCGTTGCATCGTCTGCCTGCGTCACGAGTTAACCAATCAAATCGTTCATTAGAACAAGTGCGTCGTGCGGGCGGGGCGTTTTAACATACGACGAATTGTAGGCTGCGTTCCGAAATTCACTGCCGGTACTGAAATTCTATAATATATGTAATATAAACTATAGATTTTCAGTACTGGCAGTGCATTTCGGAACGCAGCCGTGGAACAGGCCTTATGCAGGATTTACATCGCGTCCGATGTTCGACGTACGGCGTCCGATATCCAATAGGAGAATAGCTTTCTAATATAGAATTGAATTCTCTATTGGAAAGCTATTCTTTTATTGGATATCGAACGTCATACGTCGGACATCGGACGCGGTGTGAATCCTGCATTAATAGCGGTTTGGTTCAATTCCGGCTCTTTCGCGACCACACTGCTAGGTGTCGCTGCGATCGGTCACAACTGCTGGATGCGCGATGAGTTGCCGATTGCCGCGCCACTTTCATGATCGCAAACAGTCGGCAAGCGAGAAGGCAAACAGCTGATCCTGTTTCTACGGTGCCGCTCCTAGGAGCACATGTCCGCGAAATAATTACGCACGATATCGCAACTCTCTCGTGTCAGACTAGGCGTGCAAGCGACGGTGCGGAATCAAGGTACGTAATCGTGCCGAAGAAACGCCGGCGACAGCGCCCGTATCCGTGTTCGCGTGCGATGAGTAGCCGGCGATAACCGGCGGATCTATCGCCCACCCCCGTCGCCGTCGTCGTCGCTGTTACCGTCGTCGCCCTTGCCGCGGGAAAACATGGCCGACCGCGATAGCGCGTCCGAGAGTGACTCAAGCTCGATCGACGGTGGACCTATCATCATGATGCCGCCGTCGCCGGTAACGCGCGAGCAGCTGCAGAAGCGCATCGAGTCGCTGCAGCAGCACAACCGCGTGCTCAAGGTCGAGCTGGAGACGTACAAGTTGCGCGTCAAGGCCCTGCAAGAGGAGAATCGCGGCCTGCGTCAAGCTTCTGTCATAATAGTGAGTAGTTCTTTTTTTCCGTCTTCTTCATCGTTTGTCCTTTGATTCCTTTGTCGCGAAACTTGGGTAAATCAAGTTCCTCTACTTCTTGACGGGAATGCAATAGACCTGTGTACTTGAATATTCGATCGAAATATTGAACATATTTTATATTATTTTGTGTTTTCAGGAAAATTTTATTGTATTGAGTGTAAATCTTCTACTGTATGGTTCACGTTCTATATTTACAGCAAGCTAAAGCTGAACAGGAAGAGGAGTTCATAAGCAACACTTTGCTGAAGAAAATCCAGGCCCTTAAGAAGGAAAAGGAAACTTTGGCTCATCATTATGAACAAGAGGAGGAGTGTCTGACCAACGACCTCTCGAGGAAACTGAATCAGCTGCGGCAAGAAAAGTGTAGACTGGAGCAGACATTGGAGCAGGAGCAAGAGTGTTTGGTGAACAAATTGATGAGAAAGATTGAGAAGCTGGAAGCAGAAACGTTGGCTAAGCAAAGCAATCTGGAACAGTTGCGACGTGAGAAGGTAGAATTGGAGAATACATTGGAGCAGGAGCAGGAAGCGTTAGTCAACAAACTGTGGAAGAGAATGGATAAGCTGGAGGCGGAAAAGAGGATGCTGCAGATAAAATTGGACCAGCCGGTCTCAGATCCAACATCCCCCAGGGAGATCAGCAATGGCGACACTGCCACAAACCTGAGCACGCACATTCAAACCCTGAGAAGCGAAGTTGCCAGATTAAGGCACACTCTACTGATCTCTCAGCAAGAACGTGAGCAATATTACTTATTAATCTCCAAGTTTAAATTTATTATTTGTTTATTAGTAGAGTTTTCAGCTTTTCTTTAGGTTCAGAAATTTTTTTTAACAAAGGTTCTAAGATATACAATCAAATGCAAAAATGAGAAACAAAAAGGTCTATAAGAGCTAAATGCAGAATTTTATTGATTAATAAAAGTATGATAAAGGTTGTGTCTCACATAAAAGTATTATTATGTAAAAACCGCAACAAATAACAAACGTTTCGATCCATCTTCGGATCCTTCTCAATGTAAAAAATATAAAACAAATTTTGATGTTTATGTTCATTTTGTATTGTGAAAATACCACTTAAACTCGAAATTTTTAACTGATTGTTCTCTAGATACTGAGAAAATGCAGCGATATGTTAACGAGGAGAAGCAAATACGCGAGGAGAATCTGAGACTGCAGAGAAAGTTGCAGCTAGAAGTGGAGCGTCGAGAGGCCTTGTGCAGACATCTGTCAGAGTCCGAATCCAGGTTCGTGTTGATCCACGCTAAGCTTATGCTGTTGCACCCGATAAGTTCAACAACACGAGCTGTATCGGTATCCCGAATTGCACTTGTAACGCCTTTTCACGGTACTCTTTTTTTTTTCGACGCTGTTTTTTTCTTTGACGTAATTATTTTGACAACTCTAATCTGAATGAAAGACATTTGTTCGATCTCACAGACAACTTGATGATGATTTTCGCAGCTTGGAGATGGAGGAAGAACGGCACTACAACGAAATCGTGATGTCCGGCGGGAACATAAGAACTCGTACGGTGTCCAGCCCCGTGCCCTACAATCCTTCGCCTAGTTCCTCGAGGCCATTAAGCCCAGGTAAGTCCCTCTAAATCTAAATATGTACAACTATCTAAGAATAGTATAGCTATGACAGTAGAACGTATCTGAATAATAATGCATTGATTAAAATGGAAATAATTAAAATAATCGTATAGTGAAGTAATATATTTAGTTTTACACAATTAAGTGTTACACATTTAGTGTTACACAAATAAAATCGATAAACGTACATATAAGTAGAAACTAATGCTACCTCTGAGTGCACGTTCAGTGTGATTGTTGGATTGAGCGCGCATTTTATCGATAGGTGTTAACGTGCTAGGTTCAGCGTCCAGAGAGAGCTTTAGCGCGAATCGATGCTATGCCTGCGGCCAGCCGAGCGCTCTTCCGTTCGCGAGCTCATCGCCACCCTCAGCGGTAAACTATCATGTAGGGAAATCGTCGTTAATGCTAGAAACTAATTGACTACATAGAAACCTGTATATAAACGTCACATATATCATAATTCGACTGAAAAATTTCAGTCTAACTTTAAATAAAAATCTGAGTATCTCACACGAGACAAGTTTCAGGTAACAACTATTAATATAGACCTTAGACTTGTGTACTCGAGATATATTTGAAGGAATACGAAGTCTGTTAAGCTTCGTCCTTAATACCAGATTCCTCAATTAGCGCCTAGCATTATGAACGATCGTGAGACGCTTTCTCACACTCTGACAAATCGCGATTCATTACGTTCATTCGCGAACGTTTGCCAACAGGGGCACATCGTGGCGCCGTCCAATAGACGTACATCGGATCGCTTCGTCAAACCGGCTATTCCGCCCACTATCGTGAGTCCAGGTGGTCCGCCAACCATCGCTAATATAGTGAGTGCCGCCGCCGCTGCCGCCGTCACCACCGCGGGATCGCCCATGGACATCGCGAAAACATAAATCATCGACGGGGCTCTACAGAAATCCTTCTTATGTAGTCGCGCAAGGTACTTCTCTAAATGGTGCGTCCCAGCTAGGACACCAGAAGTCGCCCAAGTTCGGTCGGCACTTCGTCGACAATTCTTCGCGAACGATTATCCCCGTTCGTTAACTACTACAGCTCTAATGTAACACGGGCTACAGCTAAAACACATGGGACTTAATTAACCCGATGAATTGCAGATAGAATTAAACAACGCATTCGCAGAGCCTCTCTTCGTCGTCGGGGTGGTTTTTCTTTACGCCGCCTCGGCGCGACGATTCCTTGTATGATGCCTGAAGTACCATTCAGACGAGCTCTTTATCGTACGCAATTATATCATTTGAGTGTTCTACATAAAAGAAACATTGACATGTTGCTTCCATGTTCCAAGTAACCATAGTAATAAATGTTGAACGAACGCTGAGGGACAGCTACACGGTAGGCAAATGCAAATTTGCTCCGTATTCTTACGTGCGCTAAGAACATAACGAAAGTAACTAGGGTGTAGTTTTCGCGGTGTCCCCACTTTAACAGATACGCATTTGTTTAGCTTTGAGCCTGAGTAATCACTTTAGCACACGCGATACCGAGGCAGCAGCGTTATTCTACTGGAGGAAGGTTTCGTTGGTTCTTTCAGCAAAAGATTGTCGCGAACAGTAAAATGTGGAAACTGATTAAGCCAGACTCCTGAGATATCAGAGACTGGAGCGTTTAAGAGTCCTAATTGTTCGAGAATTGTGAATCGCAAAAATCTGCAGATTTAAGGCCCTAAAGCTTCAAGGATTCAGCGACTCTATGATACCGAAATCAAAGGTCTCGTGAATTCAAAGACTCTAGATTATGCACTCAGATAGCTTGAACCTATACTAGCCCAAGACTTTACGACTCGAAAATTTGAGAACTCAAGTATGTGGTATCTGCTAACATTTATGCTGCAATTCTAAGCAGAATCGTAAGTCTCGTAACTTGTAAAATTCGTACGAAAATTCGTAAGAACTTATGAGTAGATTTACAAATCTATGCAATATCATATGTCGTACAATTCTACTTTGTTTCTACTCTGTAGTCGTATCTACGATTTCATGTAATTTACAATATTAACAAATGATTGTACGACATATGATATTGCATAGACTTGTAAATCTACTCATAAGTTCTGACGAATTTTACGAGAACAAATTACGAGACTTACGATTCTGCTTAGAATTGTAGCATTAATGTTACATTTGAAATTAAAAATATTTCGTGGTATCTTAATTGCACTGATTCTGGAAAATTAATTGTGAACCTAAGAATAGAAACCTAAGAATTTCGTAGATTCCACCGATTTTCCTCGAGTCTTCATAAATTTTACGAACTCTGTATCTTCTTTGCTAGAATTTTCGAGTCTCGAAATCTTGGATCGCCAACACCTACAGAGCACGACACATCGGAATTTTGGTCTCTCTAATCTTAGATCTCTTAATGTTAGAAAATCTTGGGATTTAGAATCTTGAAGCTTTGATGTGTTGGAGCCACGAAGCCTTGGCATCTTAATATCGAAAAGTTAAATGTAGCGGATGAGAGACATATATTATGTATTACGTTGAACAGTTTGTTTGCTAATAAATTGTTTTATATATCAACAATATTTACGCAATAGTTCGAGACTATTGCTGTCTATTGTGTTACATCGAAATCGGTCTTTGAAACTTCGTAGTTTCAGTTCTTACGGAACGTTCTTGCGGATAATCACGGTTCTTGCAAATACATTCGGAAACTCGGAAGTCAAACCTATTTCATAAGGCTACCTCGACATCTGTTTCCTGAATCTTTGCAACTAGACAGCCTTGCTTGAAAACCGTGGAATCTGGAAGTTTTGTATCCTGAAAGTTTGAGAAACGATAGAAGCATGAGTGAATCACATACGTTTTTTGTTTGAAGATTCCTGCTACTTTTCTACATCAGTTACGGAGTGGATTACGATGCGAAGAGTGAAATGATGACGAGAAAATGCATTTTATAAGTAATTTTTGCTCACGAAAAGCTTAAAATTTACCAGTGATCTCGCAGTTCTTGATTTCGTGATGCAACGTGGCTGATGTAAACATTGAGAATATTGTTTGTCAAACAGGTGTATTATATATGGACGATACACACGAATCCGGTCAAAGTGTATTATGTTATGTCGAAAACGGTATATAGATATAAATATATAGACAGTCGTATATATACATACATATATATATATATATATATATATATATATATATATATATATATATTATAGAATTTTATTATAACATCAAGTTCTCTCATCAATAATTATAATACGCAAATATGCTTCACAGCTGCATAGTATGTATTTTACTCAAGCTTTTATGAAATACAGTCACGTTTTTGCTATTATGTACCGCGTTTGCTCCTTTCCTGCGAGTTCTGTGACGTTAATATCGATATTCGAACATGTTATTTTTGTAAAATTAGGGCTTTTGCACGTAGAAAAATTTTAACCGTAACCGTAAGGTCGTAAAAAAACTGACCAATCACAGTCGATTATTTCTCGAACGCAAGGAGAATAATCAACTTTGATTGGTCAGTTTTCTTACGACTTTACGGTTAAAATTTTTCTACGTGCAAGGGTCTTTATTGGTAAGGTTTTCTATATCTATTTTAACTCTAATGACATCGTGATTGCGTTATTATTCCTTTCACATATTCACAACTGCATCTTGGGCATGTTATTCGCCTACTTCAATTTGTTTATACATCTAAGAATCTAATATTATTTAGTTTTATGATATTAATATCAATGTAACAATTATCTTCATAATTTAAACTGCATTGCATGAAGCGCCTCGACGATAATCTCGTTATCTGCAAAATACTGTCGATAACAAAATTGTCGGAAATCTACGGCCGTCCGAGCTAAGATGTTATCGACTGTATTCCACGAATAGCGGAGAAGAGAACCTTTCGAGTTCACATGCCTCATCAATGCATGTGCTAAAGGTGTCAAAGAATAGTACCTGCTGATCAGTGTGTCTTTTGAAACGTTGGGGACCGACGTTATTTTATTCAAAATACTTTAAGCATCTCGCAAGTAAGTCTCGCATTTTCCAAAATGGAAGCTCAATTGATTTTATGTATGCTCTTTGATCTCGTCAATAACTACAATCTATGTATTTACAGCAAGTAAACAAACCTATTGTAAGAGTCCCCATTGCTGAATTCGAAATTGCTTGTTTTACGCACAAGTATTGCAAAAGTGAAATATTATTTGTGAAACAACGTCAACCGTTGAAATTGTAATAACAAGATACAATGAATTCTTACACGAAGAAGAACGAAGAGGTGTTGTCAGAAGTTCTTGATCTGTTCCTTTTGCCGGATTACAATGTTGTGTCGACCACCTACTTAGATCATTTGCTGGGCCATATTGCAGAGAACACAAAAAATTGTAAGAAAAGAATATATTACTTTGATATCTTGTTACACTTGTATATGCCTTTTAACCTTATTTTGCAGGTGCTACAGTTGATTATGAATACTGTGAGGTTTTTCAGAAGTGGATACCAAAGGCTTTGGCAATATGGGAATCGGGGCAGATGGTTTCACAACCTGTGATCACATTCACATTGAAGCTTGTAGGGATTATCTCCCGATATGAGCTACGATATCACTACTGGCAATGTCAGAACGTATATAACAGACTTTGCATAACTTTAAATTTAAACAAAGAGGACTTGCCTGCCTCCATTAAAATGGCATATACTACAATGCTGTCAGATTTGATTGTTCACCGAAGTGGTAGACAATGGGTGGTACAGTCTGGTAAAGATTTGGCAAAATTATAATGCATGTCAATTGACCTCCATTAAATAATATTAAGTTATAGTGTCTAAGAATAGTTCTTGTTGAAAATAATTAAAGTACACACATTTTTTCTGTATTAATTATTTTATTTATATTTAAACTCAAGGTGCATGGAGGAATATTGTAAATTGTGCTCATTGGAATCATACAATGTACGTGACAAGGGAGAGCCAGAAATTCCTGTGGACGTTACTCTTGTATGAAAATAAGAACGTCGAGGCCTGTAAAGAGATTATCCTTGCTATCGCTGCACCACTCATAAAGAATTCTTTAGACACACAGATGCATGAGGGATTGGAAGAGATATACTTTGAACAAAACAAGCTGCTGTGTTCTACATTGGATTTGTTGACAAACATTTTAGAGAACACGCTGTTTGCAAGTCTGGATAACAGCATTCCCGAATTGCTCGAGGAACTTATCGATCTTGACAAGAGAGTGAAAGCACTGTTTGAAGCATGCATCAGCACCAGGTTCCTCCATCATGTGCACAAGTTGCTACTACTATCGTTGTTCCTGAAGCTAAGACGAGGTATCAAAGAAGACACCGAAGTGATCGATCTCGACAACTGGCAACAGTTCCGCAATGGTTTATGCTACAGCTCTATGATGTTACTGTCGAAGAAGCACATTGTAGAACTGATCAAGACTTACAAGTTGTCTATGATATATTGGAAGAAACTGCGCGCGTTGCGGCAATTCTCCCCACCGGAGCTGTATAAATTTGAACACCAAGCTATAGCTTTAATGGTAAGTCAGTTTACTTATCACACTGTGTACAATGAGTTACCTGTATTCCTCCACATATTTTGATGACATTGAAAGCACAATTACTTTTATTTGTTAACAGATATTACCATTGTGCGTATGTATAAAGAAGAGTCATATACATCACGACTTCTTGGATATGTTTCTTAACAAACTCTTTGAGGTAACGTGCACCACTGTGCAGAGAATGGCTTACCATATAAGAGACATCATACGGAGAGAGAATCTTCCCATAGAGCAGATTTGTAAAGTGTCTATTGATATGTTGCTGGAAATATTGGATATAATGGATAGAGTGAGTACATATATATCGGAAAAACACGAATTACGAACACAAAAGAGTAGAGATAATAAAGATAGATTGATTGTGAAATTAA
Source organism: Odontomachus brunneus (assembly GCF_010583005.1). Lineage (NCBI taxonomy): Eukaryota > Metazoa > Arthropoda > Insecta > Hymenoptera > Formicidae > Odontomachus > Odontomachus brunneus. Next base: position 293,012 of record NW_022639653.1, read on the forward strand.
AAATATTGTTATTCAAATTATTTATATTTACGTAATATGATTATCTTACGATCTTGAAAGTTAATAAATTTAGCTAGAAATATATTTTCCTCTTTTTTTCAGGACATAGTGGTAATCACTTTCCAAGCCCTGTGTTATGTCTTGAAAAGTTACATGCCAGACGTGCACGAGGAGACGAAGAATCGTGTGTCGTCGGAAGCGAACAGCACACCTACTTCGGAACATCCGCGGAAGCTCGTATATAAATCGATTCTGCAAGATGATCCTATCGTCGACAACCCTATACTGCTGGCATCATTGCTGGACGGTTTGGCCGTCATGACGGAGAAATTTAAGCTGAAGTGGCAAGAATGCGTAGAAACGATATGTATATTATCTCTCGCGCAAGAGATCCTGAAACATCCCGGGATACTGATGATGGTAAGTTAATATTTGCGGGTGAAACGTCGCAAACCATCTACTCTTCGCTACAGTCGATATTACTTCTAACAAACCCTCGAACTTTATGTAGATTTGCGTGAAGGCATTGAAGCTCTGCGAACTTGCCATCCATAACTTTATGCCACCCAACTTGGCGTTGCTGGTGGACTCGGATAGCCACATGAACGAAATAGGGCCTACGCTCTTCAAGAGGCTACATGATCCCAATTGGGAAGTGAGAGACAGCGTTCTCGAAGTTCTGAACACTATCGCGACGATTTCCGAAGACAGTGAGTAAATCAATCTACAACACAACACTGCAAAGATATTGTAATTAATATATATATAGTGATATGGTAATTTATTTACTTTTTACTTTCAAATATAACTCACTTTCCAGTATAACTATTGATGTGAATAACATATTTTGGCAAACATTAATCATTGTTTCTTTCGCAGAGTATCCAGCATACCAAGGCTTTCTGGTGGTTAACCGATTTCCAGAAGTGGCAGTCGAGATGGCCAAAACGGATGCTGAGAGTTACGTGCGAGCGTCAGCGTTGACGTTCATCGCGACCACCGTGCGTATCGGTAAACTATGGGAACAACAGCTATCGCGGGTGAATTTAACCGTATGTATATTTACGCATTACTCATACATCTTCTGGATACCGCCAAAGTTCAAAGGACAGTTATGTGAATCAATTGTTTCACAGGAAATTGCGATTTATCTACTTAAGAACGAGAGCGAAGCGATAGTCAGAAGAGAGTCTGTGAATCTAATGAAAGAGTTGTACGTTCATCGGAAATGGTCGTACGTAGAATTCTTGTGCGTAGTCGCTTAATAGTCAATGGTATTCGGCAGTAATTCGTTTGATTAATTCGCAGAAAGGAAGTTATCGATTCGATGTTGCAAGCCATGTCTGTGGCGGCCGTATTTGACTTGCACTGGGAAGTAAAGACGAACGCGTTGACTTTCTGGGATCACTTCGTCAAGTCCCACTTAACGGATCAGGGAATGCTCGATGACTCCTTCCCGAACGTGACGTTCTCGAAGGAGCACAGGAAGATCGTATCGTTGAATGAGGCGGAAATCAAGCGGAGGCTGAATAAAGCTCTGGACGAGCTGGCTAGGCAAGGTTGCCTAGGCGTAAGTAAACATCAGGATTTAGAGAACTGTAATCTTGTATAGTTTTAAAGCTTCTGACATTTTTAAGGTCCCTTGCATTGCCTTTTTGATGACGTCAGAAGCGAGAAAATGCATGCTAAAAATTCTTGCGAAATACGTTGAAATAAAAATATATATCCGTAAAGTAACATTTGCAATCGATTAAACAAATTTATAAGATATTCCGTACACTCCCCTTTTGCTCTAACAATTAAATTACAATAATTTATTGTAAATTAATCTGAATGCAAAGAAACAGATTAAAAAGATGAAGTATATGTCACGTTAATTTACGACAAATTATTGATTATTAAAGCAAAAGAGGAATGCACGAAATATTTCACAAATTTATTTAATCGATTGCAAGTATCACTTTATAGATATATCTTTTGATTTCAACTTATTTCGCAAAAATGTTTAGCATGTATTTTCTCGTTTCTGACGTCATTAAAAAGAGATAGACAATACGCGGGGCTATAAGCCTTAATTTTATATTTTAAAAAGCTATTTAATTTTATATTTTTAAAAGCTTTTAACTCTTTCAGGACGGGGGTTGCTCGGGGAGATAATTATAGGGAAATACATATTTTATGGGTTTTTGAAGTCGTTGAACCCGAATCTAAACTTAGATTTTTAAAATTCTGTAATCCAAGATGGCGGGCCCAATATGGTGGAAAAAATGATAAATAATATAAATATCACTCAATTTCCGTGAAATTTGAACTATAGAACTTTTTAAAGATACTTTTTTGATAACTAAAATCGAATATTTGAAATTCAAAATGCCGACCAAGGAACAAAATTTTTAGATCCGACCTGATCACATCTGCTCATTTGTGCTCATCCTTGCGAAAATGGTTCGTATATCGAAATCAGTCAAGATTTTCACTAATTCAAATTTAGAGAGTTTGAAGTTCCATGGAAATTGAGTCATATTTACATAATTTGGCATCTTGAAACTCGCCATATTTGATCCGCCATTTTGAATTTTACATTTTTTTTTTTTACTTCAAATTTGGAAAGAGCACCCCAAAAAACTCCTACATACCAATTTTTGTGAATATCAGATCGATAGTTTCTGAAATACACGCATGAAGGCCGTAGAGTATTAAAAGACATCTCCAGTCCTGAAAGGGATAAGAAGTTTTTAATTTTATATTTTTAAAAGCTTTTAAAAAGCTTTTAATTTATGCAATATAGCACTTGGAATGAATAGCAATGATCCAAGCGCAACGCCGATTACAAGAAGTTCACTTTCAGGTACTTCTGGTCACTCTGAAGGACGATAGCGATTTCGAAGTGTGCAAAGCGTCCGCAACGATAATCGGCAAGTTGAAGTCCTGCTTGCTCAAGTACAAGCTGGACGAACCGTCGCCAGCGGAACCGTTTCCGGAGAACAGTGCGACATACGATACCACCTACGTCAAGGTGACACAATCGATGTCTTCACCTATCAGCGGAAAAACGCAAAACTCCTCCTCGCACATCATCGACGAGATCGTTAACGCAAACGACGCTAATTTGTTGGCAATGATTTACAAGAGCTCTTTGAACATGGACGGCGAGACGACAACGACGAAAAAGGAGGAAAAGGACGAGGAAGAGAAAAAGAAGATACTTCGTTACATCCCGTTCGTGAAGCGTCAGGACTTTCTTCGCGCGATTTTCAACTCCGACATCGAGAATTATATCGAGGAAAGGAATCGCTGGCTGAAAACATATACCAACAGTTTCGAATCGATCCTCGATGACATTCTGACGATGTACAAGAAGAAAGATGTCAATTCAATGGACTGCTACTAAAAATTGGCTACCGATGTCCTCCTACGTGTGCCTTAAACTTTATATCCTGTTTAGCGCATTATTTGCATTCCTTTTTTATCGAAAGATCGTTGAACGTTGATAATTTAGTCACAAATATAGTACTTATATTTAGTATGAGCATCGAAATTGACTTTGGAATAGTTAATTTCGTACGAGCTTTGAATCAAATCTTTGTAAATGTAGCATTAAATATGTACATGTATATAATAAGAAATACTGTATTCGACCGCCATTGTTTCCAAAAGTCATGATAAAATTTCCAAATTACACAAATCCTCTTAGGACCTTATCTGTCAGTGTATTTGATGTTTTCTATGTAAAGATCAAAAACACCGATTTTCAAATCCCATTTGTTCTTTGTAGCTGCTTATTTCAATCATTTTGTAGTCATTTTGTAATTTTGTTATAATTGTTTCACCTGGCAATTATTTTATTTTCTTGTTTTTCACCAAGATCCTTCTAAATTCTCTTTTATTTATAAAGGTGTCTCCATGCAAATATAATTCATGTCTTTTAACTAACTGTTAATTATATTTTTGTATATAGAGACACTTTTCGATAAAGAAAGTAAATATTTAGCATAAAAGACAAAATATATCTGTATCCAAGTGTAAATAGTGACAGTGTCTGAGTATAGTTGTAAAGAACAAATCTCTGGTGGTTCTTTAGCGTATTTAACTGGGGTACTATTCCGTTCCCGCGTACCGACAGTTATCGAATCGGTAGGTGTCGTTGCGCAGCTTTTTTATACCGTAGAAAAACTGCGCAATGACGATCCGACAACTGTCGGAACCATGGTAACGGAATACAGCCCGTTCTACAATACGTTGGATGTCGAAATGCAGTAGAGATGCCCGATTCTTAATCGATTCGATTCTTTCCCTAACAAATTTAGGGAAAAAGTGTTGCTCGTGCTGCTTGCATGTTTCATACTTTTCGCTTTTAAAAAGAGATGGACGCCTAATCAGACGCTTGGAAGAAACAATCGATTTGATTGTCTCGTTTTTGCTTCTTCGAAACATTCCAATATACTTCTGTCTAGTTTTAAATACGAAAAGTGCGAAGAGTACAAACAACACGAATAAGCCTATTTTTGGGGAAAGAATCGAATCGATTCAGAATCGGGCATCTCTAGAACACAGTCGATGATCCAATGAAAAGAACTCGAAAAACAGATCCTCTGATTGATCCATCGGCTGCACTCCGACATACGACATAAGGTGCGTTCGAAGAGCTCGCTGTTAGCGCTATTCAGCGTTACCGTGTCATTCTATCCTTGTTGTTTATCTAAGGAACGATAAAGATAGAAGAACATGGTAGCGTTGGCAGCGTGCTCCCCGAACGCGCCTATAGTGGGTGCTTTCCAATTGCTTAACACATCTTGACACATATGTACACAGAAATGCATAAAGTGCACGATTCAATTGGAACAAAGTGAGTGCTTTCCAGTTACGTTTTGTGTATTACACAAAACCAGTTTATTGGTTGTATATTATCTTGCAAGATATTTTAAATAATATGCGACCAATAAACTGGTTTTGTGTACGTATGTGTCAAGATGTGTTAAGCAATTGGAAAGCACCCAGTGTGTACTAATGTGTATGTATGTCGGGTAAGGTTAGGATTATTTTTCAACTATGCTTATATTTTGGTATTTTTTAATGGTAAATAATAAAATCTAAATAATAAAAAAGATATTATCCACTTCACGTCGCAAATGCCAGTTTCTTTTCAAGCCGCTACGCTTATTAACTTTAATTTTCACTAGAAAACACTAGTTACACAGCCGACTAGTAGGAAGCGCCCCGATTGCCTACAGTACAATTACACACAAACCAACCGATGATAAGAATTATCTAGTGAATTACCAGATCGAACCAATCATTATAATTTGTGGTCAATCGTGATCCTCCCCGACTAGTAGCCCTCGAGCTGAGTACGGATGTATGTGTTGTGTCGACGATTACGACAATTGGAATGCAACTTGTGTCGTCGTGTGCATGAAAGTATGTAGGGACATTGCAATTGAAAAGCATCTATTGTAGAACAGGCCTACCAAGGGCTCTATTCCGTAATCACTTATCGACAATTGTCGGATCAGTAGATATCGTTGCGCAGCTTTTCTATGGTATAAAAAAGCTGCCAAAGACGTCTCCGATCGATCTGACAATTGCCAAATGGTAAGTGGTTACGGAATAGTGTTGATATATAGGCAGTGAAAGCATACCGACGAAGTTTGCAAAATTAAGATGCATCAGAAAGTTAAAGTGTAATATATTATAAATTGTATGCAAAGTAAAATGTAAGTTTATTTTATGTATTTATTGCATGTATTTTATGTATTATTTTATATGAAATAGATATTTTCTGCAGATTTATAATTATAATATTAATAGAATTATAATTATAATATTTTATCTTTTCATAATTTATCCTAAAGTAATCCCAGACAAGCAGACTTCTAAAGACATCACTATGTCTTAAACGTTCTAAAGACATTACTATGTCTTAAAAACATGCTGAAAAAATTCTAAAGATGTCCATTGCAAATTGGTGTTGTCTTGAGTATATTATAATATTTGTTTTACTTACAAATTCACGTTAAATCTTTCATTTTTCACAAATTTAGTGAAGGTTTTCATCTTTCACGAGTTCATTACAAAATTTTCACTTTTCACGAGTTCACACTAGGGGAAAAGATTAATGATCTTTACCCTGGGCAGCGATCACATAACTTTGAGTGAATCTTTTCACTTTTTACTTTTTGCTCTATCGATTTCACGTAAACTTTTTCATTGTTCACGCAATCAAATTACTCTATGCGTGAAAAGCACAAATCACTAAACATGGTTCCTATATGATTTCAATATCGGCCAAATCAGCTGTATCCATCGGGTGTATATCAGTTGGACACGGGGCAATTGAACACAGTCCAATCACAAGTCGCTGTTCCAAGGGACCCTACAAATGTCTCTAATCATACGGTGCTGTGATTGGCTGTGTCCAAATGCACCGTGTCCAAGTGCACCGCTCCCGTATCCATCGGCTGTTGGCATTGTATGTTTCCTGTATCTCATCACAGCAGTAACATAATATATTCCGTATTCATCATGTCACTAGATTTTCACTTTTCCGCCAGTCCATTTCATAGCTAACAAGTTCACGTGAAAAGTTTCACGTTTCTACGCTCGCCGAGTTTAGTGATCACGAGTTCACGTGAAACTTTTCACTTTTCACGTTTCCGCTCTAGGGGAAAAGTTACATGATCGCTGCCCTGATTGGCTAATTAAATGTTACTCTACTCACCGAGTAGGGTTTCTGAACGCAGCCCAGACGGTCGAACCAAACCTTCTAAGGTTGCATTCCAAAACATCCTTTCCGAGAAAAATTTTACTCTTAAGTTTATAGTAAATGTAACATGAACTATAGATTTAAGAGTAAAATTTTCCTCCAAAAAGATGTTTTGAAATGCAATCTAAAATAACCCTAACAGCACAGATATCCAAGGAACGTCCTGAGTACGTTCTGAGGACGTCCCAATATCCTCAGAATATCCCTGGAACGTTCTCAGAAGTTTTTGTACTGTCTGGGAACCCAGCCAGAAATGAAAAGTCGAATCGACGTCGACCTGACTTTTATTTCTGTCTAGATACAATCCTACTCGCTACTTTTGAATCAATTTCATTAATACATCTGTATATATATGTAGATATAAAGAAATTAAAAAATGGAATATAGCGATGAACTAGATTCACAATTTCATGTTTTTCATAATCATGGGCAAATATTTATGCTTTATCTTATATACAAAACAGTAATAAAGCCAACTAATCAGAATGTTTTATTCATTGATTACTTTATTGATTGGTTGTCGTAATCATTTACAACCATTTACATCCCATTTACGCAATTGTAGAATAGCTCTAATGCCTAATTTCTTCACCTCCGATTAACTTTATCAGTCGGATAAATGTCAAGCGTGATTGGTTAATCTTGCCAACCATAAATATGATTGGTCAATCCCAATAGAATAACTGGCAGATAAAGTTAACCGGAGGTGAAGAAATTGGGCATAAAAGAAGTTTTATGCAGCAGAAAACCTCATTTAGTTATCTGCGCAGATTACTCGAGTTTTCTGCACATAAAACTTCACGCATAAAACGTGAGGTATTATGCGTACCCAACCTTGGCTACTGTACAATACGGTCGAAGGCAGCGCCCCGACCAATCGCACGCATGCGCGCGCTCGCTTTTTCAAACACCAGCCGTTTGTCGGGGCAGCGCGCGCGCGCCAGTAGTACGCGAACCTTCGTATCGGGAGGTTGGTTACGGTGAATGTGATTGACGAAACATCGAGTGATCAAATCGCAGGTTGAAGCTGTCAAGAGATCGACGACGACGACCTTTGTGTGCCGCGCACCGACGCAACCGACGATGTCGTTCTACTTCCGCGACGTGCCAAGATTCGCGGATCGCTTGCGCGGCAAGTCCGGCGACGAGCTGTTCCAGGAGATGAAGCAGCGCCTCAACGAGGACAACGATGCATTCTTCGAACCCACCGGTAGAACCTCCAGGGAACCCTTCGAGCGACACACTTCCGCCTTCTCGAGAGTGAGTATATTATTATTCACGATTGCACACTTATGAGCGTTCTCTCTCTCTGACATACACCCACTCTCTTTCTCTCTTCCTCTGTCTTTCTCATTCTCTCCGTGCTGCGCGCGTGTTCGGAATTCGATCGTGTTTGAATACCTACGAATATCGACGCGCTTTCTCATCGACGTTTTTTCCAACTTCTCAACCACTTCGATCGGTCAGAAATCGCGAAATACTTGTCTCCGAGTATCTGCCAGAGTTTTCTACAAAATTCGACGACTCGACATCGTGACAATGGAGTATGCAATGTTTATGTTTTCATGGCTCGCAGTTAAACAACATATACACAACGCGTCGCGATATAGAAAAATGAAAAACGTAAAAAAATTACACGTCGATATCAGTGCTTTCATAAATATTAACAGATGGCGAGCATTATTGATTTTTCGACTTCTAATGACGCGTTCTAATGTTCGCGCGAAATTTAAATTCACGACGGGTCGATGCTGAAACAGCCATCGCATCTCGCGCCCGTTGTGTACCGAATTTCTTTATATTTATAGAGCCGTCCTAATTCTCTCTCTGTCTTTCTCTCTTTTCCGTCGGAACGACCGGCGGCGACAACGACGACGACGACGAGCTTTCACCGTTGCGTGGATTCGCTTTTTTTCCGTTTTGCTGGTTATTCTTATCATCGCGATATTTTCAGATCATAAAACAACGAGAAAGAACAAGTGAGCGAGAGAGGAGGGAGAAAGAGATTCACCAAGTACCAAGCCCGATGTTTTTGTAAGAGGACATTTGTGCGTATTCGATCTCTCTCGCCAATATGCGCCAAAGTCGAAATTGCGCGACAGTCTTTCCTTTAATTAGAACACAATCTCTGAACAAATTGTTAAAATGTATCATCAACACAACCAAATAACATTGACATCTGCAATCGTCATGTTACATTTGACGATGACAGATATCCCAAAATTTTAACGTTTTGTCATTTTCGTCGCATTTATTGTCACTTCCCAGAGAATTTAAAAAGAATTCAGTTGTATGTCACCAATTTTGAGCTCATTTTTAGATGCAAAAAGAATTCTTCAGAGTTCAGTTCAGTGAAAAGAATTGTTTTTGCATCTAAAAATGAATTCAGAATTGGTGACATATGACTGAATTCTTTTTGAATTCTCTGTGCTATCTGGGTTATGAACAGATCGATCAAGGAGTTCGTTTATCTTCTTTGAGGTTCTTTGAGGTTTGTCTTTTTTGACGATTGTGAAAGTTATATATGAGAATTATTTATGAGAAGAAATAATCTCAACTTAAGACTAAATAATCTTAACTTAAGAAACAAGAAATAAAAAATAACTTAAGGGATAAAAATGATAACAAAATGATAAATTCACTTCTTGATCGATCTAACACGTGGTTATATAAAAAAGAAGAGAAAACATAGAAAGCTTTAATAGCACATTTCAGTTCCTAAAATATAAATAGCACACACGAAGAGTGAAAGGACAGTGAATTACTGCGGAATGTCGATCTATTGCTCGGCTATAAAATCCTATAGTAATTTTCACTGTAAGATTATCTTTATGTATAAGTAACTATGCTATTAGTAGCTACCGAAACAAGATTCTTTATTTCTTAAATATTTGTTCTCTCCATGCGAAACACATCAGACTCGCTCTTCACACATCTCGCTCTTCAATTTCGATTGAAGATATTTAGCCGGTAATGTCAGAACGAAAGAATTCATTACGTGTGAGCGAATAGCACTCGAGAATCCGAATGACTCAACTGTCACTCCGCCCTTTCGAGCGGAATTTCGTGCTCTCAGAAATTTAGGGGACAACTTCAATATCCCGCGAACTTGTCGGGTTCTTATTACGGATCGTCGCATATCATGAGTAGCCCTAAAAGCCCTACGATAAATAACGTGATGCTTTGGCTAGACGAGTTTATCGCGCGTCGCCGTGAGCAGCTCCGAAAAAGCCTGTGAAATAGCGTCAGGCTATGACTAGACCCTTCCTAGAACGAGTCCCGATAATATATTAGGGGTAGAGCCCGTTATCGATCCCGGTTTGACCTGAGAGAAACGGCACATTCCCGACCCTCCTGCGCGTCCTGCTCTCCTAGAGTTCCTTCTAATAACGAGCGATGCGTTTGATAGGAATCCCGGATACGAGCCGGTTGGCTTCTCGACGCGATCTCGAACGCAACTGCGTCCCGCCAGAGGATTGTTTATCTAGCGCGCTCCGAAAATACGAAAGTGTAGAGTTTGCAGGCCCGATCTCAGTGCGATTTTGAGGGCACGCCGATGTACTGAGAAAAATTTCTTCGTTGTTAGAGCAAAAACACGCTTGCTGTTTGACGATCGTTAGGGAAACAGTGAAATTATTAGGGAATCAGTCAGTTGCGTTTTCTCTTCTTTTTTACATAACCACGTGTTAGATCGATCAAGAAGTGAATTTAACATTTTGTTATCATTTTTATCTCTTAAGCTATTTTTTATTTCTTGTTTCTTAAATTGAGATTATTTAGTCTTAAGTTGAGATTATTTCTTCTCATAAATAATGTCAGTTTTACAGTCATATTATAGAGAATCAGCAAATTATTTCTCATCATTTTCCATTCTAACAAATATACATTGCCTGAAATACAAATCATCCCAGATAGCACAAAGAATTAAAAAATAATTCAGTCGTATGTCACTAACAGACGATGACAGATATCCAAAAATTTTAACGTTTTGTCATTTTCGTCGCATTTATTGTCACTTCCCAGATAGCACAGAGAATTTAAAAAGAATTCAGTCGTATGTCACTAATTCTGAGTTAATTTTTAGATACAAAAAGAATTCTTTTCACTGAACTGAACTCTGAAGAATTCTTTCTGCACTTGAAAATGAAAACTCAGAATTGGAGACATACGACTGAATTCTTTTTTAATTATCTGTGCTATCTGGAATATTTATTTTCGTCTGCTTAGTATGAATTAGTCGAGTTTCCATTACAGAAGTGTTGCTCAGAGCAGCAAACTGTTTGTTGCTGACACCGATATTTCGTTAAGTTAGCAAGACTTTTTCTCCCAGCGTGCCGCGCACGGAAGAGAACTGAGACAATTTCTCAGCGTTACGTTATTGATAGCTTCGCAAAGGACAATAGCCTCGCGCTTTCGCTCATTACGTGCTTCGCCATGTTGCGTCGCGATCGGTCGAGTTAAATTGCAAGCGCAGTAATTTCCAGTAATCGAGGTGACCTTGTCGTCAACCCTCCGACACGCCCTTTGCTCGGAAGGGAGCGTTTCCCGACTTTCGTGAAGAGGCACTTTTCCCCGGGCCTGCGATCGAAAGTGCGCGGCGCGCCGCTGACCCTTGACCCTGCCTGAAAACGACCGAATAAAAAAAGGCAGCGAAGTCCGATCGATAGAAATTTCTCGAGAAACGATTATCGTCGCAGATAATGCCGCGCTGCGGGCGCACGCGCCTTCGTTCACCGCGAAGTATGTTAATTGGCGTGCCGACAATGCGGAACAGGTGATTCGGTTATGTATAGCGGCCGATAGATGCAGAAGAGAAGAAGGGAAAAGGCTTCATTACGTAAAGCGAATCGCCGTGCCGTTGAACGTCGATGACTTCCCACGAAGACTTCTTCGGAAGGAAGTGTGTACTGAGAAAAGAAGTTTTGCTAATTCAACAAAATACCCGCGACAAACGGTCTATTGATGTGCGACAGCAAATGATCCCGTAGTGAGGACAAGTGATTCGTTACTTTCAACTTGCCGTTCTGGGCGGCGCTTCTGTAAATGGAGATATAACTAATCTGAGTAGACGCGATAACATATGTGATTGATATCTCAGGCAGCGTAAAAAAAGTTAAATGATGAGGGATATAATTCGCAACAGTAACTGTTCGATCTGTTTTCCTAATAATCATTAAACAACAAACATGCTTTTGTTCTGATAACCTGATAACTGATTGTTATCTTACAAGTAAATCTACTCAAGTATTACACTCCGATTTTGATAAACTTTTAACATGCTGTAGTCTAGGTCTAAATAAGTGTCACATATTTTTTTATACATGCCCATACGGCCTGTAAGAGGGTGAAATACCCTCTTGAAAAAAATCGGTTTTAACATTTCTGAACGAATATTATCGGAATAGTAAATAATATAAAAAAAGTTTCAAATAAAAGTTTTATGGGTTTTAATGAGTTTTATAACAATGCACTCAGAGTTTTCGAAAATATCATATTTTTCGAAATCCTTTTTTCCCTTCTTAATTTTGTAAAATTTGAGTGCATTGTTACAAAGCTCATTAAAACCTATAAAACTTTTATTTAAAACTTTTTTTTTGTATTATTTACCGTTCCGATAATATTCGCTTAGAAATATTAAAACCGATTTTTTTCAAGAGGGCGTTTCACCCTCGTATAAAACAATACGTGTCTTATTTAGACTTAGACTACAGCATGTTAAAAGCTTATCAAAATCGGAATGTGACACTTTGGTAGGTTTACTTGTGAGTGCGTTTACGATGTGAAAAGCGGGTTGTTTTTGTGTGTGAAAAAATAATTCGAGCGCGAGGAACGAATTTTTCTCTTCCTCTCTTTAGATATGAAGTTCTCTGGAGAGAATCTCGAACGTATGAAGATATATATATATCGAAACTACCGACCACACCGTGAGATCGCGACTCGTAAGAACGCGAATCGACGCACGGTCGTGTACACACACGGTTGGCAGTGCGTTAGCGTTATTTATACGCATTTAACGTATTAAACTTGCTCGCGTCGTTGCACAACGCCTTGCGTAACAAAAGAGCGCGCGAGATTGTGAATGCATGCGATCTTTCTTCGGCGATCTCCAATTCGGCATTTCGATATCTGTCTTGACTTTATGGAGTCAACGAGGCATATGCAGAGAAGGGTTAGCGTGGTTTAGCCAGATTGGCGAGCGAGAGAGTGTATGTTTTAGGGTCCACACATATATATATATATACACACACACACAAGAAACTCTCTTAAAGCGACCCTGTCGAGATAAGCACGATCTCTGCGAAAGCGGCGGCACTGGAATCGAGATTTGCATGCGATGTCGCGTGCATGAATGCAATGATTTGAAGACCATTGAAAAGATTGCATGTCAAAGATCGAAAACATTTTTATTTCCTTTTCCCATAAATGATACGTGCGGTTCTTGCCCGCGATGTGTGTGTGTGTGTGTGTATGTGACAGCCACGGTTGAGACAAGCTTAACGACGACATATCGCAGAGATTATGGACCAAACTTGAAAAGGAAGACATAAATTTTTTGAATTACATGATTTATCTGCAAACTTCTTAAGAGAGTATAAGAGAGATTTGTTTTTATTCAAAAGATTTATTATTAGATTTATTCTTTTATATATAATTACACTTATTTTTAATTAAAATTCTTAAGAATTGGAGAGGAAAGTTTGTACCAATTTTTTAGTATGAAAGTGTATTCAGTTGAGTTGTTTGTTTATAAGGAATCGCAAATATAAATGCATATGCACAGGTGTGGCAGTAACACTTTGTGTAAGATGGAGTGAGAGGAGGCGTGAGGCAAGAAATAATTGAGTCGCCATTAATAGGTTAAGCAAATTTCACGCTGCGCGTCGCCTCGTGTCGCGTCGAACGCCGCATGAATGAGCCTTTCGCCGCGCGACCTCCTCGTGCCTCGTGCTCTCCTGGCAGCACTATCGATCACCGTAGATCATCGATCGTCATTATCGATGATTCCGGGAACGATCGAGAGGCGTGCGCGCACGCTGCGATCTTCGAGATCGACTCGCGCTCCAGTTCAGATGTCTCTCGGCGGTTCGTCAAGCCGTTTATTATTATGATTATTATTATTAATAGCGCACACGTGTCATTTTCCTGTCGATTAATCGCGTGCATTAAGCCACGCCGAAAGTCCATTTACGGTTGCGAAGCGAACGCGCGAGTCATTTTCGTCGAATTCATTATCTCGCGCGCATAACTCCGCAATTCTCTCACCACTAAATCTCGTCTCCATTGTTTTTATCTCCTTAAACGCACGCGCGCGCGCTTTTGTCTTCTTCTAGGTTGCATTCCAACGCATCCTCATTGAAGGAAATTTCACGGAAAATTTAGTATGTTAGTAGGAAAATAGTATGTGTAACGTGAACTATAGATTTATAGATTTTTAGCGGAATCTTCCTCAAAAAGATCGTAACTTCAGTACGTAACCTCTTCTTCTTCTTCTTCAATTTTGGCTTCTCCCCAGGCTTCTCTAAGAAATTTGCCCCAACACCAATTCTCCTGTTAAAGTACCTTCCAATTATAACGACTGATTGGTGCTGATCAGAAATCGTCGGATTTCACGAAATCATACGAGACTGTTGAAGTACGTAACCTCAGAAATACAGTGCAGAGTGCAATGTCGAACTGCGCGCTCGATTCTCTCGATAAGAGTGATCGATCGTTCAAACGCGCGATATCGAGTTTGAACTCCACGAACTCGAGGTATATTTTCAGCTCATCCTCAAAATATAGGCCGTAGGTCGTGTCTATAGTACGAGACGTGGCGCCGCGATTTTCGCGAGAAGGTTCTCGAAGTTTCCGCGACGCGTTTGGAGGTTACGCGAGAAGCTTCTAGAGCGTGCTTCTCGGCCGCCGCCGCCGCCGCCGCCGCCGCCGCCGCGCTCTCGCCCGGCGGTCACGTGGTTGCGCGCGGCACGGCGCGCGACCCACGCGCAATCGCATTTAAGTTGCTTCCGCGGCCCGCGCTACTGTCAGTTTCGCTGTCACCTGTGTCCGCGCAGGTCCGTGCGTTCGATTGAACACGCGCGAGCACGTTTTTCTCTCGCCGAGGCGTCCTTGAAAAGTACCCGGCGGAGTGAGCGAAGAGAAAGAGAGAGATAAAGAGAAACAGAGAGAAAGAGACGGAAACAGTGAGACACACACAGCAGCTCTCTTATAGTGGCGGCGCGCTTATGTAATCGCGATAGAGGCAGAGGAAGAGACGAGGAAAAGCCGAGAGAAGAACGACGTGTGAGTGTCTCAGGTTTATTGCGAGCGAGCGAGCGTGAGAGCGAGAGAGAGAGAGAGAGAGAGAGAGAGTGAGAGTGAGCGGGAGGGAGAGTGAGAGAGAGACAGAAAACAGATCGCGAGAATCCGACGGAAGTTTCCAGAAAAAATTCGCGTGCGCACGAGAAAAGCACGGGATTGCATTGCGCGCATTTGAATCGCTCTTCGAAGTCCCGCGTGCTCGGTTGTAAGCGAACGCCTCTCGACTAAAAGTACCGGAGAAAATATTTCGACGCAGAGAAAAAGATCGAGAGAAAGAGAGGGAGGGAGAAAAAAGATAGCTAGAGCGAGGGAGCGAGCGAGCGAGCGAGCGAGCGGGAGAGAGAAAGAGAGAGTTTCACGTATCCAAAAACGGACGCGGGCCAACGGGTCCAGAAAATGGACTCGCCTGTCATCGTGGACGCAGCATCCAAATTCGGACGAGGGATCGATCTGGACCGCTCGTTCCCCGTAAGTGACGTACCGTTTCTTTTTTTTATTTTTTCTCCTTTTTCCCCGATGACGATGAAACACGAGTGTGGGCGGTGCTAATTTTCGAGAAAACGCGACGGACGGATCGGAAGTCGCGTTTTAAATTTAAACGGAACACCAAAGCGCCGTTGAACGAAACATTACACGTCGCGCGGCAATTATTCCGCCTCGCTCTCGAGAATGCATGCATGCAGGCTCGCGAGTCTCGCTTTTTCGCGGAAGCGTGAGGTGAGGCGTCCCTTCCCCGCGGAAAACTCGTTTCGCCGTAGCGGACGATTACGTTGATCGCCGACGTCTCACGATTACGCCTCGCGTAGACGTCTACGTCACCGGTTACGCCGCACGCGCGTGGTTTACCTCGCAACGCACCGCTTAAGTCCCGATCAAACGAGACCGATACGGTAGCTCTCTCTCTCTTTCTCTCCCCCCCTTTCTGCCCTCCTCTCTCTCTCTCTCTCTCTCTCTCTCTCGATCTCTCTTTGTCTCTCTTCGCGTTCTGCGAACCAAGACATAATCCAGACCTTAATGCGATCGGCGCACACTGAATAGTTCTCACACATTCCGCTTTATTCGCTATACTCTCGCCGCCATAACATATCCCCTTATTCACCTCCTCCTCCTCCTCCTCTTCCTCTTCCTCCTTCTCTTCCTCCTCCGCGCATTCCGCATCGAGATCGGCGTGGAAATCAGAAATAGCATTTGCGTGGAACGAACGCGCGCCGTATTTTTGCGTTGCGGTCGCGTCGCGTCGCGCGATCAGACGCGCCGTTCGAAAATCGGGACACAGCTCGATTCCTCGATCGCCTCGAACACCTCGAGGAGTTGTTCCCCCCCGCCTGGGGATGGGGATTCGCCGGCAAAACGGCTCGACTTTGCGGAGAGGCGCGCGATAAAAATCGACTCGGTTATCGATCTTTCGAATTATCATGCGGACGTGATTACGTGAGCGTCAAACTCGCGTCGCGATGGCAGAGAAGTGACGTCACGAACGCATTTAGGCGTTTCGGAAGCGCCATTATTGCATGATCGATAATACACACTAACACGCTACGCTGAAAGGCGCGGCGTCGAATCCGCGTGACGTCATGACGTCGCAGCACGTTATCAAATGCCGCATGCGGGTGTGCTCGGCTGCCGTCCTACGATTTGATATAGAATTTCCGCGATCGACCCGCTAGGACGATCGTGAGGGATACTTACTGGCGATACTTATCGTTAATGGACATTACCGGAGAGCAATTTCGCGAAGGAGCGCGCGATAAAGATCCGAGTTGAGATAACTGTATTCAGGACTCGATGAGATTAGAATGTAATCGGGACGGCGTGACATTAACTTGTTGTTGTTGTCGACATTTTCAAGATAATTAACATTTGGATTATCCGAATATTGTTAGAAACAGGGTTGCTACACAGACCTGGAAAACCAGGAAAATCGGGAAAAGTCATGGAATTTAAATTTGTCATGGAAAACCAGTGGGACTACGTTAAAATAATAGTAATGAAATAGAAAGAAGTCTTCTGTCTATACAATCACGTGTGACAATTCGACGAATCGTTGCACGACAAACCGTTGCACGTGATTGTTTAGACAGGAAATTTTTTTCCATTTCTTCGTCTATTTTTTACATAGTTCTACCACAGGATATGCCAGGGAAAAATATAAAATAACCTGGAATTTTGTTACAATTCTTTCCTTATAATTCTTTGAAATTAAGGTAATCCTCCCTAGATTATAAGAGAAAAATACACAATCTCTAGACACTTACTAAATCTAGGATCGCTAGGGATTTTATTTTTTTACTAGGAAGTTTATTTTTTTTATTTTAACGTTAAAAGTTTATACATATAGTATAGGAATTCAAATGTTACTTAAAAAATAAGTAAGATTTTCTTAATTTATATTGAATATGTATACATCTATGCTAGTCCATGCATCATGATGTTAACAAAATAATTAACATTTATATTTTATTCAGCGTTTTTTTATTCAATCATCGTTTTCGGTCTCATAACTACATTCTTTTATATGTATCACCTAATATTCATATAATTTTTATTAACCTGAATGCGTATTTTCAGGAATATATGTTAGGAACATTATCTTACTAAGCTACCCAGACAACATAATGTCTAACATTAGTGTCAACAATAGAATTTAAAGATCACCTTGAAGATGTCTTTTAAACGATTTATGTATAAATGTCTTTAAGGCGTCTTAAAGATTATCTTTAAGATGTCTTATGTCTCGATTTTATTATGTTGTCTGGGTAAATTTGTATTGCTTTTAATAATATAACCTACTTGTTCCACAAGTAGGTTATATTATTCCCTGTTCCTAAATCTTAAAATTGAAGATTATATATTGGTCATGAAAAATTCTCTACTGTTGTCTGGGAAACATTGAAGAGGGAATTTAAAAATTGATTTTCTGTAGCAGCCCTGAGAAAGTACAGAGAGTAATGGTAAAATAACGTGATTACTTTCAGCACGCGGTATTAGCGCGAAACACGCCTTTAACACATCGCAATGACGTTTCTCGGGCTCCTTCTGGAACGCGACGGACGTCGTTCCGCGTGCACGCGTGGGTGTATTTGCGCGTGCTCCAACAAGGCGGAGAGAAACAGAAAGAGAGAGAGAGAGAGAGAGAGAGAGAGAGAGAGAGAGAGGGAGAAACAGAGAGAAGAAAGACGGGACCGACCGATAGTTTCCCTGTATGAAATCACTCGGTGGAAATAAAAGAAACCCCCCAAAAGTCCGGACTCACACACATCTTCTCCGCGCAGCGTCGTGCACGAATGTTTTAATTACGCAAACAATAAACACTCGCACGCAAGTCGCGCGTACGTTTAATTATCGCTGGAAGTTCGACTTATCCGCCGAGTCGAAATCGAAATCTCGCAGAATTATCTTTTTTCGATTAGAATAATTATCGTCATGATCGACGCACCGAAAACAAAATACTTGAAGTTTTCTCTTGGTGATATATAAAGTTTATTCATAGAAATAAACTTAACACATTTCGCAGAAGTAGATTTCATATCTCGTAAATAAATATTTAAGTATGTGTTTTCAGCGCACAGAAACGTGACGTTTCTTAAAAAAGATTCTTCGGTTAAAAGAAGAAGATTCCCCAGAACTCGTTAACCTTTCTGAGAAGAGAGTTTGATTAATCGGGCATCATCGCTTCAATTTCATATCACGCGTATCCCAAATAAGACGGCAATTTTCGCGGACGTGCCTTTGCGCTTCTGCGCGCTAAGCAACCTCGAATTATCCGTGTTGACTGATTATCACGGACAATCCACGGGTGTACGTCATATTTCGCAGCGGTTCGTCGCGCGATTCGATCGAGTTCACCGGCGGCGCGGTGAGCAAGGGACGATTAAAATCTAAAAATTGTACCCTCGCTCTCTCACGCGCTTGGAGTCACGTCATTTTCGCGGTTGACAGGCAAAAGTCGCGGCAACGCGGTGAATTCGCGTGCCAGCGAGCGGCAACGTCGTGCCAAAAATAGGGAAATCCGATTATCAGGCGTAGGTGCGTGCAAGCGTTTACTCTCATTCCTTCTCTTTCTCTCCTTCCCTCTCTCTCCCTCTTTCTTTATTTTATTTTCATTTTCTATCTTCCCCTTTTATCAGTCTCCGAATCGTACAGCGTGCAAAATTTCACGTCATTCATCGGTATACATTTACAATACACGATCTTTCACCAGGTGCACTCGAGGGACATTATCGCGGCGTAACGTGATAAATTATCTTTCCTTCTTTCTTTCCTTCTCTCTGTCTCTCTCTCTCTCTCTCTTTCTCTCTTTCTCACGTTTCTCGCGTCGACTTTCGTGCAAAGCCACCGCCGTCGCTAAGTGGAACGACGCGTGACCTCGATTCGCCGGAGGATTCGTCACCTCGTGCTCGATTACGCGAATTTCCTCAGCGCCCTTGCAGCGCGCGCGCGCACATGCAGGTCGATCGGCGCCGATGCGATTTGAACGTACATCACGCGTGCGAAACGACGCGGCTCCTTGCGATTATAAAGGGCAGTCCAAGATTTAGCGGTCGAACTGTGCCAAAACGCGTTTCTACAAGTAGAAACTAGAGAAAAAGAGGGAGGGATACATAAATACAATTCCAAAGACTCGTGAATGCAGGGCGCTTTGTAACGAAAAGTGAAAAATGAGTCGAAGATTTTTTTGTATCCGTTATGAAATTATAACTTTATGTGTCGACATAGTGACTAATTGGATGATCTGTTGATGGACAAGGTCAAAACCTCAGGAGAGAACTTAGATGTGGTCTTTTCAATAGAATCACGTTTGCAAATGTGATGTCACGTGTATTATCAGATGATTTAAATATGAACGACTCAGATCTAATTCTAAATCTAAGTCTGTCTAATACAAGTCTCATGTGAGACAAGTAACGACTTAATTGATACGGGTCTTTGAGACGTCTCGAGCAATTAAAAATGTAATGTCATGAATATCATATGATTCAAATGAAAAACTCTGATATAACTCTGATATAAATCCAGATCTCATGTGAAACGAATTTCAAGCAAGGACTGTTAATAAATAGAGTCTAAAGGACGTTTCTAAAGCTCCTTTTGTACGTTTCATTGTCTCAAGGACTTACGTATCCTTACTTGAAATTTGTCTCACGTGAGATACTTAGACCTGAATTTCAAGATATCAGAGCTTTTCATTTAAATCATACTCATATTCGTGACATTATACACTGAGAGAAAAGACTGGTAATTATAACAAACTGCATTTAGTTATAGAAATTCGTTGAATCCTTAGTATCTAATACTAAATATCATAATAATTACCAAATATTTAATAGATCGGGAGTATGACGTAATTGCATTCACAGTAACATCAATTAAATAATTTAATAATAGTTACTTAATGTTAAATATTTAATATGAAATATATTACAGTTATGAACAGATATTTGATAATTTTTATGAAATTGTTATATCCCATATAATAAAAGATTCAGTAGGTATGAGTTCTATTTTGTTACTAGTATAAGTATGTTTTGTTGCAGCACAACGAAAAATTCATTCATTTGCAGTTATTACATCGTTTCAATATCTATTATTACAGATGGTTGGTTGAACCTACCAAAAATTTTGTAACTATTACAAAATCGCTTATTTTGCTCAACTATTCAATAAGTTTTATTTACCAAATATATTCTGGAAGCAAATAAATTTTACTTCTGTCAAATAAATAATTTATTTTACAGAATTAAATTAATTAATAAGTATTGCCATAGCTTTGGCCCGCTATATTTACGTCTACCATTTAGTAATAGTAACCAAATTTTAGTAATATTTACTAAATCCTTCTCTCAGTGTACATATGTAATTGCAGTTCAACTAAAAAACTCATTTCTCTGAGTCACAACTCTGAATTTGAATGAGGGTCTCTTGTTTGAGACGAGTTTGGAGACTTTGCAGTAATAACTATTAATACGAGCCTCAGACATACACGTGTTGTGTAAGAACTTTGCGGAATATCGCGTGAATTGCGAGACGAGAGTGCAAGAGAAGACATCTATGACTAACTTCAGTCTATCTGTATCTCTGCCACAGGGTTTCCCGTTCGACGACGACGACAACGACGGCAGCTTCGGCCGTCGCTGCGACGGCATTCGCGCCCATCTCGACGATCTCGCGTCGCGGCACCCCGAACTCGCCGAGCACCTGCTCGGTCCGCCTTGGGGCGACGCGCCCTTCCACGGATCCCTGTTACGCGGCCGCCGCCGGCGCCGCGGTTCCGGTAGCAGCGGCGGCCAGGGCTATCAAGGTCACCAAGTGGACGAAGACGCGCGTAGCCAAGCGAGCGGTAGCAGTGCCGCGAGTGGCGCGAGCGCCGTCAGCTCGCACAGCGGTGAGCCGGACTCGTCGGTGCCGACGTCGATACCGCAGTACGGGCTCCGTAACACGGTGGATATAGGTCAACAACAACGACGCGATATGGAGAACCCGGAGAAGGGCGAGCGTGGCCAGCGCTCGATGTCAGCACCGCCGGAGAATCGGCAGCAGCAATTCGATCAACAGTCGCGACAGCAGCAGCAGCAACCGCAAGGTCAGCGGTTCGTATCCCGGGTGGACATTACGCCGCAGCACAATCAGCAGCAACAGCAACGTGCCCAGTCGCCTAAGCCGCCACCGTCGTCGTCGTCGTCCTCTAGCAATGTCAGGCACATCCCTATCTTCGTGGAGGGTCGTGACGAGCCGGTGATGCCGAAGGTCACGGACGACGCATCTCCACCAACCTTCCAACGGCAGCCGTCGCCGCCGCAGTTCCACAGACCGTCGCACTTCAATGAGCACTTTTCGCGGCAGCAGTGGCCACCGTCGCACTTCCAAAACGCGTTCTATGATCAAGACTTCGAGCAGCCCATTCGACGTCACCAGCAACAATACCCGCCGCAACATCATCAGCAGCCTCAGCAGCCTCAATATTACAACCAACAGCCTCAGTATTATAACAAGCAACCGCAGCAACCCCAGTACTACAATCAGCAATACCAGCAGCCTCAGCAACCGCATAATCAACAGCAACCGCATAATCAACAGCAACAACAGCAACAGCCGCCTCCATCCCAACAACAACAACAACAGCAACCACAGCAGCAGCAGCAGCAGCAGGAAACGCCTAAACCAAAGCCGCCTCCGGTGCCAAAGGATCCTCTCGAAAAAGTCGCTCAAGTACAGAAGGAGGTGGATGATTTGGCCGAGCAGGTGCAACGTTACATCGGCGGCTCCCGGCAAGACAAGGAGTACGTTTACTTGGACGAAATGCTGACGCGTGAGCTGATCAAGCTGGACGACATTGAGACAGAAGGTAGGGAAAACGTGCGGCAGGCGCGCAAGAACGCCATCAAGAGTATACAGGACACGATCAGTCTTTTGGAGACGAAGACACCTCTCGCCGGCCAGAAGGAACAGTCATGCGGAGAAGAGGAGCGTGCGGGGAAGGATCAGCAGAAAGAGGCTCCGCAAACCGAACTCATAGAGGTAGATTCGAAGCAGCAGAAGCAAAACAACGAGCCGATTCCGCTTCCGCCGGCGCCATCGTCGCCTACAAAGGTGAGAAGATGATAAAATGAACGATGTATTAAACGCAATACTGTTATAATGTTATTTTCACATGTCATTAAATAAACAATTAAATATCAATGATATCACAACTACATATATATCAATTATGATCTTATCGTTATATAATTGTATAACAGTTTCTTTATATATTACTATTTGTTACTTATCTATATATACAATTATATATTACTATTTGTTACTTATCTATATATACAGTTTACTTATTTCACTGCTTGTTTCTCAATCTTATTAATTTGAAGTTAATTTCCTCTTCCTCGTCATTAATACAGCTTTTCCGTGTTGCAGACGAAAGTAGAATCTTCGGATAAAAAAAGTGGCGCGGCCTCCGAGCCCGCGAATCAGAGTATCACGGCCGCTAAGCAAGACACAGAACGGATCGAAGTGACTGCAGAGCAAAAAACTGAGGAGAACTGTGCGAAGGAAACCACGGAACCTGTTGTCGCTCCGACGGCGATGAACGAGTTAGTGCGTGCGGACGAAACGAGTGAGAACTCGTCGAAGCCGAGCGACGGCAAGGACGAGGAACGAAAGAACGGCGACGTGACGCAAATGGCAGGGAAAGATAACTCAACGACGACGACGACAGTTGCAGCGCAGCAGGAGTCGCAGACGGTCGAGGAGGCAAAAGAAGGAGGAAAGATGGAAGTGGACGGACAGCGGCCGAGGTTACTGAAGAAAGCGAAGAAGACGAAGAAGCAGCAGCCGATATCCGAGCAAGCGATTCCGTTGCCGCCACCGCCGCCGACGGAGAGTGCGAAGTAGAGGAACGTTAAGGTGTCGCAATCGAATACCTAAGAAACAAGAAAGAGACGTGAATAATTTAAGAGCCAGCAAACAAGAAACGGTGGGAGGAGAGAAAGAGAGAGAGAGAGAAAAGAAAAGAGAGGAAGATGTGGTGGATGGGGATAAAGGAAAGGAGAAGAATTTCGTTGAGTAACGAAAGAAACACGACGACGCAGACAATGCTCGTCAAGAGAACATTGATTTACCGAATTGCGCGCGCGCGTGAAATGAATAGACGAGTGTGCGTGTGTGTGTGTGTCTGTCTATCTGTCTATAAGGCGCCGATAGCTATTTTCTTGTTTTTTACTTTTCCTGAGACCAAGTTAAAGAAGTCTTCCGAATTACGGATACACATAAGTCGTCGTACGCTTCACGCGACGCGTAGAATAGCGAGTTCAAGCCGAGCAAACGAGAACTCTCTGAGTCGCTCGAGTGGTTGCCTTAGAACCGAGGCCTTCTTCGCAGCTTTTTTAAAAACGGTATGAAGCGCGAGAGCGGACTGTGAAGCGAACGCGCCACGGTAGTTAGTAACCGCCAATAAGTTCGTAAATAACCGGCTTTCCTCAGAGAGATAGAGAGAGACGGCCTTCGATCTGAAGTTTTGAGAGCCGCGTGTTCCGCTATTGTATTTCTTCTACTGTCACAAAGGGGAAATTTATGTTAGGAACGTGCAAGAGAACAAATTCTTCTTCTTCTTCCTCTTCTCCCACTCGTTGATAATTTCTTTCGCCGTGCTTCTAATTTATTTATATTTTTGCGAACTTGTGGACACTCGGATGTTGCGAGATGCGTCGGATTTTCGTGCAGCGGTGTGCGTCGCACGATAATTCTCTGTAATTTAAGCGCGCCGAGGAATTTCGAAACGCGCATATATAAATTCTCTTTCAACTCGCGACGTTCTCTAGCACGAATCCGTGCGACTGCGGCGGTCTGCGCACTCTGTGGAAAGAGACGCAGTTTCACATCGCTATATGGCGAAGCGTCTTATAATACTTATCGAGCACACCAAGTCGTCGCGACATCGTGTCGTGTCGCCGACAACGTTTAATCGAAATTACCGCGAAAAGTAATTGCTAATTTGTAATCACTCAAAACCGAGCAAATTCGTTCCGTCCTACACAAACACAATATGCAATCTTCATAAAGTTCAGAATGAGAGATCGGACTCGCGAAAACAAAATTGGTTTTGCCGCGTGGTTCCCGTAAGCTCTCGCATACTCACGCACGTTCAGTCGAATGACGACGGAAAGCGTCACAACGCCGGATTACGCACGATCTGCCTGGTGAGTATACGATCGCTGTACTCTGTGTGGTAGTGACGTGGAGTGACCTTCCTTCGTAACGCGTTACGATAACACGACGGTCTCGACGATATGACGATAATAAGTTAATGTTAATTTCTAATTTATTGTATGCATGCCCGAGAGATAATCGCGCGCGCGTTCGAGTATGTTTGACGCCAATTCACTGCAACGCACGCACGATCAAGTGTCACTTCCGACCAAGTACACATGTGTGCGTATGTGTATTGCGAAGTGTGTACACACTATATTAGAGTCGTGAATGTACGCGTCGAGATAACCATTCGACGAGAAGACACCATCGTCTCTCGTTTCGCCTCGTGTATATTGGCTTATATCGGTAAATAGCTCCGCTATTTCAGCCTCAGGAGGCTCGGCATGTCGGGATACGTGCGATACCGAGAAAAAGGCAGCTCGCCAAAGACCGGCCTCGACGTCGTTCGCGAAAATCTTGGGAGTCTTGGGGAAAAATCTTCATTCGCTGGATCGAAGCACGAGAGACGGACGAGCACGATGTGCATCATCCTTTGGTTCCTTGTTCATTAACCAATGATCGTTGAACTTTCATCTTTCGTTTTCTCTTATCTGTACGATGATATTTCGTTCGCGTGTAAGCGACGTCATTTTTCAGCTGGAAATTTTGTATTTTTTCTGATGCGCGCGTATATGTGTGTGTATGTGTGTGTGTGTGTGTGAGCGCGAGTGTAAGGATGTGTGTGAGAGAAAGAGTGAGAAAGATGTTCGCGTGACAAAGATAAATATATATAAATATACGGCGAAAGTGTGATTATTTTATGAGATTAATCAGTGAAAATACAAAGTCTGCTCTATCTCAGTCGCCCATTTCGCGTTTGTTATCCTTACAGTCAGCCGAACGTGATTCAGTTAACTTTACATAATTCGCTTTTGCGCACTTTTTGCGACTCGCTCGATGCGTAAGCGAGAAATTCGTTCGCCCGAGTACCAATGACCTGCTAATAACAACATCCGCCAAACGCAGCTGTCTCGTGCATTGCCAAATTCCTGGGAATTGTTTGCACTTGACGCACTCGATTTCTATCATCCGGGAATACCCGGTGGCGGCCATATGGCGACTCGGACAACTTGGATATTAGTCATTCTCTCGCGGTTTTTATTTAGGGAGGGTATATTTCCATATTTCTCGCGTGTCTCGATATTGCGCCGTATACAGTCGCGTAAAGAGAACAAGTCGGTTATGCAAATATCAGTAGGAAAATATTTTTGCGCTTGTTCTCGAATAAGAGATCACACGAATTTCTACCGACATTGTTCTTCGGGAAATGAAAAATCGAGGAAATGTAATTCCGTGGAAGAAAACTTCGTGTGTTCGTGTCGTGGGAACGATTTTGACATCAGTCACTCCTGCGACCAGAGGATTCATCTTTTTCCAAATATTTTAGAAGTCTTTGTTAAGACTGCGAATTTACAATTTACGCATACATTCGGCCGTTAATACACATACTTGTCCGCAGTACAACTTCACTCTCGCGAGAGCGTTTTGCAAATATAATTCCCCGGGAAAGTAAAGTTCAGACAAAAATCAGATATGGATTTTGTCAAGATCTGATCAGATATAATCAGATATAACGTTATATATGATTCAGATCTGTCCATATATAATTGTATATATGATTATATATGGACAGATCTGAATCATATATAACGTTACATCTGATTATATCTAATCAGATCTTGACAAAATCCATATCTGGCTTTTGTCTGGACTTTTTTTTTCCCGGGTCCACCGCGAAGACGAGAGAACATTGTCCAGATCGGCGAAGCTTTCGCCCCGAGACGACCAGGTTAGTGATTATTTATTGTTAAAGTATTTTTTATATATATGTGTGTTCTTATTTGTTCCCAAACTGCGCGTTCTAGATGCGGAGAACGAGCGGAACGCCTGTTTCGCGAGCAGCTCGCGAACTTGGCACGGCAGGAGCACGTACGTCGTGCCAAAAATAGCGTCGGCGTGGCGGTTAAGCCGTTAGAGGAGCGAACGTTTTTGCGTCGCGACGCCGCCGCCGCCGTCGTCGCGCTGTCCGGGGAAACCCGTCGAGGACGCAACGCCACGACGCGGCATGACGTTGCACGCTGCTCCGTCGACAGAGAACGAAAAGTCGAATGTTTACTATTCTCGGCTACAAAAAGAAATCTCGACAGAATGCAACAGGCTGTAACTTCCGCGGGAATAACCTTAACGAGACGATGCCGAAGGCACTTTACACGGCTCGAAGTCTTTAGTTTGCGGAGATTTTTTTCAATAATGTTTATTTGTTTTTTAAGACGTTACACGAATATGTAAATGGGGCTGCGACAACTACCAGCATTCTTAAGTCGCGATACTGTCTTGTCAATTTGTACTGCGAGAACGAAAAATTATATGCAAATATGCAGCGTTTATATCATTTGAAAGTACGAATTTTTTCCTTTAATTTGTATGTACGCGGAGCGATTTTCTTCACTGGATTGTTCAATGTTAAAGCTTGGAACATTAATTGTTCAATTAGATCATCTGAGAATTAGACGACTGTCATTTTTCATTAAAATGCGATATAACTTGGTAGAAAACAGCAAAAATATCATACGTTTGACACATCTAAATTAGACTTCGTTGTAAAATGTTTTTGGCAGCGTTCAATTATCATTTTCCAAAATTACGGTTTGTAGAGTTTTGCATGTTTTTCACAATCGAATAATAGTGTGTTTTACTACACTGAGTCGTCTTACTTGAAGAACGAAATGTAAATTTGATTTATTATTTAGTCGTATTATATCAAATATCGTATTATCTAAAATACTCGTAAAGGAAAGTGGCGGCTCGTAGCAGACATCTTGGAACTAATTTTCTTGGCAGTCAAGACTCAAATCATTTTTAGCCAAGACTCAAACCATTTTTAGCTAAGACTTAAACCTCTTTTGGCAATAAGTTTCGTCTTTGCTCCTACAAATGGCGCCAAGTACACCTTTAGCTCGCTAAAATAAGGTACTTTTCTTGGACATCGCGCTTCTTTAGACCCGTTATTAGATCCATTATTTCTCTCTCGCGACGTTCAAATTAATTTTAAAAGTCTCCGCTACGAGCCTCCACTTTCTTTAATGAGAAATCGATGTGATATAACTAAACGATGGAATCAGACATTATGTTTTCAAGTAATGCAAATCAACGACAAGTCAGACGAAACTTTATTTTAAAATTATAGTAAACGATAATAATTAACCCATTTAATTAACCGATCTATTTATATAGAGATATTTATATAAATATATATGTCATAAATATTTATCTACGAATAATTAAGAATATACGTAAAAAATGATTTTAATAAAAATGGAAAACAGCTAGTGGAACGAAATCCAAAAACTCTCGACTCACTATTCGGATAAACTAACCTCACTCTTCTATTTTTCAAAATTTACACATTTCTGCTACTCAAACACTTTCAAAGGATATAAACGCTACTTGCGTGCAATTGTTCGCTTACGGTTCCACTTGACAAGCCTTGTTAAAAATTTTGGCATTTGTTGACAGAGCTCTATTTATAGTCGCGGATGATATCTTAAGGAATTAAACAGATCTTATTCTTCGGCAAATTCTTGACAACGTATGCTTGAAGCCTGAAAATGCTTCTCGGACCATCTCATTCCTGTTACTTTTGCGAAAGTGCGCGTGTCTGTATCGCAAAATATGCAGTTTGTAAATCGCACGAAAATCACAACGACCACATCTGATCCGCAGCCAGGAGAGCAAAACACGTCGCGATTTACCCTTGCACGACTACCTGCTCGCCATCATTCACGTGACTTACATAATATGCTAAAAATATGAAAGTAGTAATAAGCCGAGCAAACGCGCACGAAACCGCGAGTCAGTCTTATTGTCGCGTGTCGAAGTGGCAAGTCGGCGATGGGCGAAAGCCATTAAAGCCGGAGGTGAGTTGTGCGAGATCGCGACTTTTAGGGTGCAACGTCAGTCCTTGATCCAAAACCATGTCGACTATCTAGGTAGAACACAAAATCATTTTGAGTCTGTGACCTCAGGGATTCGGCGATGCTCGACAGTTCTCAATAATATTTAGTTTATTCACTTTAACATTTTTGGATCCCAAACATAGCACAGGCCTGTTTAAAATGTTGGATAGAAAATGATAGAAAATTTGTCTATCATATTTTACTCACATATTTCACAATATGATTAAACTGCATAGATATTTGATGTCAAGATGATATTTTGACATCAATGGCATGAAATTGTCATGAAAATGGTATCGTTTGACGTCAAAATGATATCATTTTTATATCATTTGACGTCATTTTGACTTTTATATGACTTTGTGTTCTACCTGGGTAATAATTCGCCAAATAATTCACGAATAACCTGTACTCGGGCGCGACATAGTCGCTCTTGGATGGATAACTATCGGAGCCACACAAGGAGCATACATATATATCAATCGTTACGTATGAGCATAATTTTCTCGAGGCGATAAATAAACGCAGTTCATTTGCGTTTGCGTTCGACAAACGATCGTATTTTTCGCAGACGAACCGATAAGGCGCGTGCAGTATTTTTATTGTTTTTCTTGTATCTCTTGTATTGGTTCGTTAAAACAAAAAACGATAAGGTCGCGGGGAAAAGGAATTCAATATCTATTTGATGTCACGAGCGAGTTTGTTTAACAAGTTTGACCGTTGGAAGTTCATAGTACAGAGTCTGTGACCTCAGGGATTCGGCGATGCTCGACAGTTCTCAATAATATTTAGTTTATTCACTTTAACATTTTTGGATCCCAAACATAGCACAGGTCTGTTTAAAATGTTGGATAGAAAATGATAGAAATTTGTCTATCATATTTTACTCACATATTTCACAACTCATTTACGAAATTTCGTAAGTGAATTCATATATCATGCATATATTCTGATTATACCAACTTTCATATTCAACATGATGGAAAAGAGTAGTATCATAAAATATGATTAAACTGCATAGATATTCTTTTCATTTTTATCTAACCATTTTGTAACCATCATTATAAGTAGAATTGTTATGAAAGAATATTTTAAGTAGTTTGTAAGTATTATAAAATAATAATAAATATATAATGTGATATACACACAAAAATAATAATAAATACATAATGCGATATTTACTATGATTCAGAAATATCAATTTATTATACAAACATCACTATTCAAGATGATTGAAAAGAATAGTATCATAAAATATGATTAAAATATATAGAAAGTCTATGTTGTACGGTTTCGGTGTATAAAAAGTTGTATAAGTCAATATAGGAATTCTATCCATTTCAATCTTATCTAATTATTTTCTATCAAATATTTTAAGTAGGGAGATTTCCACAGGATATCTTAAAGATATTTTGAGAACGCTCCTAGGACATCCTCTGGAGATCTTATCTTATGTTGTTTGGAATAGTTCAACCTGGTCTGTTTCGGTGTATCTTTCTTTCGTGTTCCTTTCCCAGATAGCACAAAGGATTAAAAAAGAATTCAATCGTATGTCACTAATTCTAAATTCCATTGTCAGATACAAAAAGAATTCTTCAAAGTTCAGTTCAGTAAAAAGAATACTTTTTGCATCTAAAATGAACTCAGAATTGGTTATATACGACTGAATTCTTTTTGAATTCTCTGTATTATCTGGGTTGTTATCGTGCAAAGTGCCTCCCTCTGTAACGTCGACAATTTAAACGGGAAAAATTATTTCATGGGAAGATTGTGCACGGTACTCGAGCTTCTCGCACAAGTGAACGTATCGAACATTTTGACGAGCGTAACACACGCGATGCGCATTCAAAAGAAAATGAGCGAGCCAGGTAAGAACGGAAAATCACGATGACGTAAGAACGACAAGAGTTAGATTATAACAGCCCACTTGTCAATCATAACTCGATAATTTTCTCGTTATTTCTCGACGTCATCATGTTTCTTTGTTCTCTCTGGGGAATCGTCGAGCGTTTAAACTGTGCGATCAGCTGAACGACTGAACGTTCTATCGGAATTTAATCGGAATGAGCGAAAAAAAGATTCGTGCCGAGAGTCGTTGGTTATCGACGATCTTCGTGGCGTCATCCCGACAGAGATAAAGTCCATAAGACAAACACGCGCCTGCGTCTGGGAGACGACAGTTCTGTGACGGTCCAATATCGCGAGACTCGCACCGCAGCTTCCGCAGTCGCAGAAGGTCGCCCGTTGGTGTGGAGAGTCGTGAGTCCGACAACGATTCAGTTTGCCTGAATAATTCAACTTGTATGTTTGCGCATTCGGAACGCGACGTGCGCGTTTGAGGGAGCTGGTTACACGGCAACTTTGGTCGAGTCTTTTAATTCATTGATGGATCCATCGCATGATGCGCAAATGCAATGGATCCATCGATGAATTAAAAAACTCTCCTTTTGTCAAGTCATTCTTGCCCGGGTCTGTTCAGCGTCCCCGTTGCTTTGTGACAGAAGAGTGCTTTGAGACACCGAGGTGCTATGCACATTCATAAAGACGCGCCAGCATTTTTCTCTTACGATTAACGACATCGTCGGCGGTCCCCAGGTGGCGCGATCATTGGAGATCGAACTCCACTCTGCCGCAGTGGCGGTTCGATGGCGAATTTGCACTTTCTCCCTCTCCCTTGGTCTGCTCTTTTCAGCTGCACTGCTGAACTGGTGCAATAAGTTAGAGTGAGAAGAAATATACTTGTCTCACTTTGACTTATTGCACCAGCAGTGCAGCTGAAAAGAACAGACCACCTGCCTTCTCGCGACCGTTCTCACGCGGCCGTCGCAACGTCCGCGCCTGGTGACGTCGTGAGAGAGAGGGAAAGAGAGAGAGAGAGAGAAAGTGTGCGCGCGATTCCCGCGCCCTGATTCCCAAAATCGATCGAGAGCGATCGAACGCGAGTAGCACGAAGCGGTAAAAACGACAATCCAGGCGTGTTCGTAAACAGCAGGTGGCTAGGTGCAAGGCAGATTGTCAGGTGCTCAGTGACTAGAGAGAGAGAAAGAGAGACAAACGAACAGTGCCATCTCCAGAAGTGAGACAGACAGGCGACAGTGGTATCATCGTCAGCAAGGCGACAGCGAAGCGGATAAACGAGGAGGGTGAACGCTGATCATGTCGCACACGCGTCTGCGAAGCGCCGCGATCGCCGGCGGCTGGTCGTCGAGGACGTCGACGGCGGCGGCGAGGCAGACCGTAGGCCGCGACGGAGGTGGCGGCGGCAGCGGGGTGTTGATCGGCCGAGGAGTAGGGACAGCAGCGGCGGATAGGCGCGCCGTTGGCAGGCCGGCAGCGTCCCGCTCACCGATGCTATTGCAGCCGCTTATTCCCTGTCGCGGCATGGCTGGTGCCGGGTCCGGCAAGGTCCTCACCGGGGACAATGTGTACGAGAACCTGCGCAAGATGGAGTACGCGGTGCGGGGGCCGCTGCTCCTCAGGGCGATCGAGATCGAGAAGGAGCTGCAAAAGGTAAGGTAAGCCTCGGGAAAGGGCGCAAGGTCGGGGTGCGCGATAAAGTAGGCGAGGGGCTGGGTGGACGACGCGGCCGGTGTCAAACGCGAGGTTGCTATGGTGAAATGCCAAGTGTGGACGGTCACGGGGAAGGGTGGAGAGAGAGAGAGAGAGAGAGGTGATCGACGGGAGGACGGAAAGAGGAAAGTAATTACTAATTGAGCTGACTGGCCACTATTGTATTGGCTTGATTGAAAAAAGGGAAGTAAAATTTAACAACAGGTCGTCTCTCTCGCGCTCGCTAGAAGGCTTGTGCTGACGAGAAGAAGGAGAGACCAACTGTTCGCGATCGTTCGATATGGTATAGAACCGCGTTTTCGCTGTGATTCCCTGCGCTATCGATGTTTTATTTGTCTTGTATGTATTTTCAGACGTGAAAAGACGGTCGCGAATCGTGAACGGAGAACGATCGAGACGATCGGACAGAGAAGGAGAGAAAAAGTATTAGTACGCGATTGTGGTTTATCTCGCTTTTAAAATATTCCCAACATTACGTCAGCCTGTGGCTGTGAGATTAGAGCGGCACTAATATATTCCAGTTTCCAAGTTACATTTATGAAAAAAACGTAGAACACTGCAATTTCTTGGAGAAGTCGTAAGGTATCCGATGAAAAATTTTTCATGCAAAATTATGTATATAATTATAATTATATATATAATTATGTATAATTATATATATAATTATGTATATAATTATACATAATTATGTATAATTATATATAATCATATAAGATTATATATAATTGTACACAATTATGTATAACAATATATAATTACACATAAATCTATGCATAATTATGTAAAATTATATATGAATTTATATATATAATTATACATAATTATGTATAATTACATATATAAGTAGAATGTATGAACATGAATGGACAAATTTGATACATAATAATATATAGTTATGTATAATTATATATAATTTTAAATAATTTCATATAATTATATATGAAAAATTTTTCATTGGGTAAAAGTACCAATTGCCAGATACATACTTAATCCTGTTTTGGTCTTTAAATACGAATATTTAAACTTTTAACATAGAATGTATATACTCATTACTTGTGTATATATTTTATGTTAAAAGCTTAAATATTTGTATTTAAAGACTAAAACAAAAAGAATGTCCAGGATTAGGTACTTGTCGAGACATTAGTGCTTTTACCTTATAAAATCAAGATTTAGGGTCGGTTGTTCCAACTTTTTGGTAAACTGATGATTAAAAATCATATATCTACTTTGTTTCCTTTTCAATTTAGACAAAGACACATATATGATTTAATATATAAATATATATATATTATATATTATAATATATATATATTTTATATATAAATTCATATATAATTTTACATAATTATGCATAGATTTATGTGTAATTATATATTGTTATACATAATTGTGTACAATTATATATAATCTTATATGATTATATATAATTATACATAATTATGTATAATTATATACATAATTATATATATAATTATACATAATTATATATATAATTATAATTATATACATAATTTTGCATGAAAAATTTTTCATCGGATACCTTACGACTTCTCCAAGAAATTGCAGTGTTCTACGTTTTTTTCATAAATGTAACTTGGAAACTGGAATATATTAGTGCCGATTTAATCATCAGTCAATTTACCAAGAAGTTGGAACAAGCGGGCCTCAATCAAGGTTCATCGATTATGCATATCTCGTGCCTGCTTGCTAGATCGATATTGATAGCCTAACTAGATGCAACTGGAATAGATTTACGACTGATTGCTAGATAAATATTCGATTGATTCGCGCGATAACTTCCCATGGTCACAATGAGTTATCGAGGGATAATAAATAATATGACGCGCGATAGCATATCGGCGTACAATAATATATATCGTGCAGGTCGCATAATTGCAATCGACGAAACCAGCTGCGCATTGCGAACGTCATCGACGTCCCGTCGATTTGCCCGCGTTCGAACAACGTAACTCGCGTCAATTGCCTCGCACCAACTCATCGTTCCATATTAGCTGTTGCCGAACGCGCAACATCCCTTATCGCGTTATCATTACGTGCGCCGGAACAAAATGATATTTGCTAGAGCTGATAGAGATGAATCCACAGTCAACGGAATTAACGATAATTTCAAGTAGACTAAAATAGATAATGGATATTTTCCAGTTGCGTACACTGTGTTACATAAAATCATTTTATTAGTTGCATATTATCTTGCAAGATATTTTAGATAATATGTGACCAATAAACTGGTTTTGTGTACTAATGTGTCAAGATGTGTTAAGCAATTGGAAAAGATCCACAGACGCTAAAGCATTTCTGTGTTGTTGATACAACGACTCTTCTGCCAAAGAGACGGTATCTCGTGCCGATCATTCGTCCCTCCCCGCCCATGCTAATTACGACTTGTGGCGATCGCAATTTTTTCCCGATCGCTACGGAGATATCTCGCTCGGCGGAAATGCATCGAGAAGAGTGTGTCGGGCGCTTGTGAGACACCCTGTATCTCGAAAACGTCGAAAGTTAGGCGTTAAAAATAGGAACGTCTGTTTGAGTAAGACCAACACCCGGTATTTGCTGGAGAAAAATGAAGATGTATTTTATTTCATCGCGATGTAATTGTGTGTACATTGCCACACTCGTCATTGGATACGCTTCTTTCAGCTTCGCACACAATTGCGTAACAGTCGATGATCCGAGTAGTTCCACTGTTTGAGAACTGCTTAATCTGCAGAGAGCAAAAGTACCTCTGGTGGCGTGCTTTGTCATTCTGGAAAATTATTCAGTTCGTAGTTGTATTTTCTCATTTAACTACTTAGATTTTATTCTTGAACTTGTATGCGAAGGATACCGAACAAATTAATGTAAAGCGCGAAGATAAAATTACGTGTTACTTTTAACTTCTGTTTCTTTGAATGAACTTTTATTTCTTCAATCCACAGTGGGCTAGCAAATCTCAAAAAGTGGCCAAAAGTTTATTCCGGAGATGAGATCAGACAAATGTTTTATCGTCATCTAGATAAATTAAGCTAGTTATTTTCCAAGTTTCATTTAATTTGATCGACTGGTTTTCATTTGGCAACAAAGTTCAAAGTTAAACTTTGAATATTATATATCGTACCAGTAATTTAACGTTTACAATATTTTATTAGTATTGCAGTAAATAAGAATTTGCTTCTCATTCATCGTTATACTTAGATAAATCATTATAATAATAATCATTATTATAATAACGT
This sequence comes from Odontomachus brunneus, assembly GCF_010583005.1. Taxonomy (NCBI): domain Eukaryota; kingdom Metazoa; phylum Arthropoda; class Insecta; order Hymenoptera; family Formicidae; genus Odontomachus; species Odontomachus brunneus. The sequence continues at coordinate 328,573 of NW_022639653.1, forward strand.
GCAGAATGAAAAAATACGAAACATATAAAATGGCGGAAAAATTATACGCATATGTTTCTGAATATTTACCGCAATGTCATTCTTTGGAACAAAAATTGCGTGAAGTTGCGCTGCGTATCTTTACGTTTGAGATATCGTAGGGTTCGTTTATGTGTTTTATAAAATTAGCTGCCACCATTCATAATTTATGAGGATCTTCGCGAAATACTGCGTACACGCTTCATGTCTATGCACAATGAATCAGCAGATCTAAAAAAAATAACTAAAGACTAAAAGAAGTGCTCCCATCGCCGTGAAATTTCGTACTGTAAGTTTTCGGGATCGCTGAGTTCGAATCCAAACTTAGGATTTAGAAATTCAAAATGGTGGGCGGAAATGTTAAAAATATTCCAATCGTTGTACAACTTGATACTGGTAAATTTTCGGGGTCGCTGAATTCGAATCTGAACACAGAATTTAGAAATTCAAACTGTCGGGCAGAAATGCTAAAAATGCTTTGATTGTTATGAAAATTGGTTTTGGTAGATATTCGGGGTCGCTACATTCGAAATCCAATTCAAAACTAAAACATTCAAACTAGCAAACTCTTTTGGTCTTTTGCCATGTTGGACCTACTATTTTGGAATTCTGGAATTTTGAATTTGAATTCATATTCAGTGACTTCAAGAACTCCCAACTACCGAGTTTTACCCAAATGAAGTCACTACGGGAAAAAAGTTTAGATAAAAGCCAGATATGGATTTTGTCAAGATCTGGCTATTATTTGGCTATATAGATTTTGTCTTGATCAAATATAATCAGATATAATTCAGATATGATTCAGATCTGTCTATATATCTACTATTATATATGATTATATATGGAGAGATTTGAATCATAGCTGAATTATATTTAATTATATCTGACCTTGACAAAATTATTAGATCTTGACAAAATCCATATCTGGTTTTTATCTGAACTTTTTTTTCCCGGGTACCCAAGTAAAACAACATTATCTTCCAAACAAAGTATTCCATTTTACTATACAAAGTTAGGTCAGGATAACTTTATTTTCGGTAAAAAAAATTAGGTTTCTGTTTACTAAAAAGGTTATCTAATGTCCGCCCGAAAGATGACTTGTAATATCCAAAAAGATATTATGTAGATATAAATGTATCAAATTGGTATATGGATACAAATTAAATATATACCAAGTGATAACTGTAAGATGCGTAAATGAACTAACTATTAACCAACTGTAAATTGTTATTTAATCGATATATTTAATCATATTAATGGAGACGAATTACTGACATTGACTTGTTTTCTTATACGTTCCAAAAGTTAACTTCAAGAACGTTAACCAATAAGCAATCTGTTCTACTTGGATATTTGCATTCGGTCCACCATATTGCATCCGCCACCTTAAATCTTAAAAATATGTTATCAGGTTCGAATTCAGCGACCCCAAAAATCCTCGAGTTTCATCCAAATCAAGTTGCTTTTCGCATTTTGGCCCGTCATATTGAATCCGCCATTTTGAATTTCGAAATTTTTCTCTCTAAAAAAAGGCATATAAGAGATTTAATTGTTGCCGCTTTTTCGCGATGTTAATTGGTTCTCTCGCTTAGCTCACTTCATGTGAGCTGCGGCTTGCTTCGTGTCATTTGTGCCTGTCAAATTACCAAGCAAATAGCTGTCATCGCGTTGGTTAGCTCACGAAAAAAAAATACAGAAGAGATATGTTTTTCCCTGTCTTTCCCTGTCTCTCCTGCCTCTCCTGTCTCTCCCTGTCTCTCCACGTCTCTCCTTGTCTCTCCCCGTCTCTCCCTGTCTCTCCTTGTCTCTCCCTGTCTCTCCTTGTCTCTCCCTGTCTCTCCCTGCCTCTTCCTGTCTCTCCCTGTCTCTCCCTGCCTTTCACTATCTTTTCCTGTCTCTTCTTATAATTATTAATTAATTAAAGTATATTTTAATTTAATTTAATTTTTATTTTATTATTTTACAGTTATTATTGTTTTTTTATTAGCTATATGGCGCGCATGTATTGTTCTAGTGACATAAAAAATAGAATGAGCGATGCCGAAAAGTTTATATAAGTGTAATGATGTTATATATGTTCACATATTTCATAAGATATTAATTTTGGCCAGTTTTATACGATATTTTATAAGATATTAATTTTGGCCAGTCTCCTGGTCCACTGTGCAATCATGAGATCAATTAATATGTAAAAAGTGAAACGCTGTGTGTGCGAAATTGCATGTACGCGCGAGCGGATGTGATGTACTATTAGATTGGCCGAATTTGCGCAATGAATTAGCGCGAACACGCGAGCTCGTTATTCCCACCTCTATTTAGTGTCGTTGCGTTTCACGTGCGTTTTGTTTGACACGCGAATATCGCATCATTAAATCTTAATTATTCCTGTTGGCAGGGCGTCAAGAAACCCTTCAAAGAAGTGATCAAAGCCAATGTGGGAGATGCTCACGCGATGGGTCAGCAGCCTATCACGTTCTTGCGGCAAGTACTGACGCTGACGGTTTCCCCGAACCTCTTGACCGATCCGAGTTATCCGGAGGACGCCAAGGAGCGCGCGAGAACGGTCCTTCACGGTTGCAAAGGCGGCAGCGTGGGCTCGTATTCGGAGTCCGCCGGCATCGAGTGCATTCGCAAGCACGTCGCACAGTATATTCAGGATCGTGACGGCATCTCCTGCGACTATCACAATATCATCCTATCGAACGGAGCTTCCGACGGCATCAAGGTACGCGAATTTAACGTCTCGTTCTTCTCCTCATTGTCCGATATTCAGATTATGTGTTGGAAATTCCACCATTTTGGATTAACCAAATTTTTTCCCGTATAAGAATTGCGAATTGAAAATCGGAATGTAATCTATTGAAACCAAGAGAACCGAGATTAATAATAAATAATAGTGATTCGAATTTTAATCTCCAATTTTCTGCACAAATTTTAACTTCTAGTCCCTAATGTGGGCTTAATCGCGTGTTCGCGAGTGATCGTCTTGTTCTGTTTCTCTTTGAGGATAAGTAAAGAAAAGGCATGGAACGAAATAATCACTCATAGAGGCGAGTTAAACTACTCTACTGAAAGAATATCTTGTCCGACTCTCACGTTAAACTGCCGTTTTCTCCTTTGCAGTCATTCCTGAAGTTGTTCAACGAGAAGATCAATGGCAAACCGTCCGGTGTGCTGATCCCGATTCCGCAGTATCCTTTGTACTCCGCAACGCTCGCGGAATTCGGCCTCGCTCAGATTGGCTACTACCTCAACGAGGACAACAAGTGGTCCCTGGACATAGATGAGCTGGACCGAGCCCTGAAAGAATGCAAAGAAAAATGCAATCCTAGAGTGCTGGTGGTGATAAACCCCGGTAATCCGACTGGGCAGGTATTAACGCGCTCCAATATCGAGAACATTATTCGCTTCGCCCACAAGAATCATCTCTTCTTGCTCGCTGATGAAGTCTACCAGGATAATATATACGACAAAGACAGTGCATTCCATTCCGTCAAGAAGGTGATGACGGAAATGGGTGAGCCGTACTCGAAGATGGAGCTCGCGTCATTCATGTCTATCTCGAAAGGTACGTGACGACAATTTGAATCAGCGCGTGGATCTCATTGTAAAGCAAGGAGTCCTTAATCGAAACATTGTACGTTATATAGTATAGTATTTATTACCATTCAGCTATTGCCAAGAAGGGGACTTGGTTTACATTATATAAATCTTATCACCATCCACACATCCATATATTCATCCACTCCTTATATACTACGCCTTTTCCCGTTCCCTCTCCCTCGCTTAAACCTACTTTTATCCTACTATCACATTATTTACAGCCACAATAACCTCCTCTCTCCCCTTTTTCTCCTCTTTCTACCTTTAACCCCTTGTCTCATTATTCTTACTCTTTTCTTTCACTTTCTATCCTATCTCTACCATTTTTTCTTTTAACTTTTTCTCTTTCTTTCCACATCTTTTTTGGAATTTTACCTTTCACTTCATCTAATTCCTCATTCCATATCCTTTCTTTTCCTCCCTTTCCTTTCCCATCTAATTCCTTATCTAATTCCTCAAACCATTCCCTCCTTACCACATTGTACGTTATATAATGTAATGAGAAAATAAAACTTCGCGATCAAACTAAAATCGTTAATTCGGAAATTCAATTGAAACATTGATCGTTGAATAATTTCGAACTTCTATATGGTATTACGTTAATGTTAAGCTAAAGAAGATGTTGAAAAAAATCATTGTAATTTTAAATTTCATCGCTGAAATGTTTCCTTTACAGGCTACATGGGCGAGTGCGGTATCCGCGGTGGTTACGCCGAGATCATCAACATGGATCCGCAAGTAATGGCGGTCTTGCTGAAATCGATCTCCGCGATGCTGTGCCCCACCGTTCTCGGTCAGGTCGTGATGGACGTTGTGGTAAATCCGCCGCGACCGAACGAACCGTCGTATAAACAATTCCAAGAGGAAAAAGCCAAAACGCTGCGATCTCTCGCGGAGAGATCGCAACTTGTCGTTGACACGCTCAATAGTATTCCCGGATATAAAGTGAGTTACCTTTGAACTGGACTCAATAAAGCGTCCAACTACATCGAGTTTCACGATGCTGATATTTTTCAGGCGAACCCGGCGATGGGCGCGATGTACGTTTTTCCTCGCTTCGAAATACCCGCGAAAGCGATTGAGGCGGCGAAAGCAAAGGGCCAAGAGCCAGATATTTTCTATGCGTTCAAGCTATTGGAAACCACCGGAATCTGTGTAATCGCCGGCTCGGGTTTCGGCCAGAAACCGGGCACATATCACTTCAGAACCACTATCCTGCCGCAGAAGGACAAAATCAAAACGATGCTCGAGAGTTTGAAGCAGTTCCACCTCAAGTTCCTCGAGGAGTACAGTTAAATCAAATATTCGACGAAAAAAACGTGGATTGGAGGCATACGACAATGCGCTGTATGGGTATCCATGTGAGGACCAGTCTCTTATTCGAACATCACGAATGTGCAATATTTTTATTACGATCAAATACCCAAAGTTGAAGATCGTCACTTGGCGTACGCTACTTGTTATTGAATTGTATAGAAAGTATAATCAGGTTCTCTGACGTTATATGTATAAAATGTAAATCATCAGGCGACGTGTACGAATATGTGTAAATATCTCTAGTGTGTTGTTATCGTTATGCCAACGAGGGTTAATGAATATCGCGGTGGACGACCGTCAATAAAAAGAACAAAGCAAACATCACTTAGTTTCAGATTTACCGAGTGTCTTCAGCAACTCTGCAATAGCGAAAGCAATTTGTTTCTTGTAATACATACATGCTTATCACTAAGCCGCTATTTACAACATCTACAACTGTTCGAAACGATCAAAGATCAGCAGCGAGCCTTTCTATCTCGTCAACGAAGAACTGCATGTCAGCTTCAGTCAATCCCGAGTTCTGCAACACGAGCCTGAAGAAGTTTGGCATTTCTCTGAGCGGCTGATACGTCATCAGCATTGTTCCAGCGCGTACCATGCGTTCCTTGATCATCGGCGCAATCTGCAACCGTTTCATCGACTTGTTTAATGATCGAACATAGTCGAGCTTACTTCACTAGACACTTGAATATTTCAATCTTTAGATCCTTAACACGTTGCCTAATTCACATTGATTGACATAGACAATACGACATAAACAAACAACATGTCGTCATGACCGACATGTTGATTGTTTGATTTCAAGATACTATTTACGACTAAGAAAGTTACCTTGTGCATCGCTTGGTCCAGCTGTGGGCCTGTCAAGTTTCTCATCGACGGTGGAACATACCGGAAGCAGACGTTGGTGCACTCAGGCTCGGCGAGCAAGTGCCAGCCTTCGCGTTTTCTCACGAGATCCGTGAAGTAGCGCGACAGTGCGAACACACGATCCACGTGCGCCTCGAGTCCACGGGTGCCCTTCGCCTTCCACATGTACCAGAACTTAACCACGTCCGCCCGCCGACCGCACTGCACGTGTCGGTCTCCATAGTCATAGGACGCGTCGTAAAACTTATCGTTCTGGAAGAGATAGCTCGCGCCGCAACCGTGCGCTGACTGCAACAAGCCTGTGCAGAGTCGAATCTCGTTAATTAAAATACTATACAGACTAGAGACTAGAAACTACACAAATTTATATAAGCACAGTAATATAATAGAATTATATGCAATATTATTTTCTTTTGTTCGCCTTTCTGCACCGAAATCTGTTATCGAAAGTCGAACATTGCCTTATTCCAAACAATTCCGCGAGTTTCTTTCGTGTTTGCAATATTTCGTTATTGAAATTCGTAAAGAATATAATGTAAAACATGAGGATTATCCGTTGCTACTTTGACATATTTAATAAGAGATGCAACTAATTGAAATATATTATTAACTATAGTTAACCTTCGTGACGCAGTAACAAGGTGGAGCACTGCTGAGGTGCGGCGAGCAGCTTGTGAGGATTCCAGGTAATCGAGTCGGCGAGCTCAACGCCGTCCAAGAGATGACGATACGTCCTGGAGACGAGAGCACCTCCGCCCCAGGCAGCGTCCACGTGGAACCACAAGCTATACTTTCTGCAGACCTCGGCGATGTCCTTGAGCGGATCGAATGCGCCCATCACGGTGGTACCTGCCGTGCTGGATACCATCAACGGCGCGGCACCCTCCCCGATGGCACGGGCGATCTGCGCCTGCAGATCAGTCACTAACATTTTGCCCTTGGAATCAACCTTGACCATGTATACGTTGTCATAGCCGATACCCAGAAACGCGGCAAGCTTCTTCACGGAATAATGCGCGTCCTCCGATGTGAAGATCACCAACCGCGGCATCTGCGACAGTCCGGTTTGCTTCAGGTTGGGATACCTAGTCGAACAGATACATACATTAACATTTTACATATTAATTTTTCCTTGCAGAATCAACGAACAATTACTTATGATAGCGCGCCAAGTTAATGGCGTATCCGTTCGCCATAGAGCCACCCGGACAGAAAAGTCCCTCGCCGCTCTGCCAACCGATAATGTGGCGCATCTCCCGCAGTACGTCCTCTTCCATCAGAGAAAAGACCGGAGACACCTCGTAGGTGTAGACGGACGGGTTGAGAGCGTCGGTCAGCCATTGACCCAGCAACCCGTACGGGTCCAAACTGGAAAACAGCTGATTGACGAAATGCGGATGGCCCGTCTTCACGCTGTACTTGATGACATTGCGCGTCAGCGTCAACAACTCGTCGTGGCTGATTCCTTCGGCCGACAACGAGAGGTCAACAACAGATCGCAGGTCCGAGGGATTCACCCATTTTACCACGCGCTCCTCGCCGGAAGTAGACTGTGCGCAGACAAAACATTAATTAGCAAGGTGATTCAACACGTTCTCGCTCATGAAAACCGCTGAGGAAAACCGATGTGAGTATTTCTACGAATTAGTAATTCGATTAAGAGCCCCGAGTGTACCAGGATGACGAAATCAAATTGTCTGTATCTGACTCAAAGAATTATCTCGTGCACGACAGCGTTTTCTCGCTAGCGGTTTCTTTTTCCTTTTGTTTCTTTTGATTGAATATCTATAATTTGCAGCTATTTGCATAATAATGAGATCGATACTAGCAGTTTTGTTGCCGCGTCATTCGTAACATGATAGTACGAACACTACTTGACCGATACTTAGTACTATTACTAACACTACTTCACCGATACACCACAAGCGACATAATTACGCCGCATTCGTGATGAATGGAATTGATATTAGCATAAAAATGTGGTTGTGTGCTAAGACGCAAAAGGTATTCTTGATTCGAATAATTTACGCAATAATGGGAATCCTAACACCGTTAGTTACCCGCGATAGTAAAACCCAGCAGTGTTAGGTGTGTGTCTGTGCACACACACATATATATATATATGCACCATGCGTTTTTACGAGAGAACACATTTGTCGAGGACTTTTTATCCTAGATTACTCTCCATATTCTCCTTTACATTCTCTGTTACGAAATCGAGGATCTCTCCCTTTCTCTCCCCTCCCTCTTTCTCGGCGTAGTATCGCATTTGACATTAACGTAACAATGCGTAAATTCAAGGCTAGTTATCAGTTTGTGTGCAAAGTGGGTATTCATACGTACCATTCCTTTTTTGGAATAATCTTGCAAAGTTGTACCAGAAAAAAAAATATTAATTTTATCTTATTATATAGGGTGAGTTATCTAACGCTAAAATATCTCTGTTGTTTTATGAAAATTTGTGCAAGGAATTGTATAATTGGTTGACCACAATATTTATTCTTTTCGACATTGGAAGAAATGACTCACTCTATTAATATCTTTTCTTAAAGAATATTCCCAGATAAGATATGTAACAAAATGTTGCATAAGACGTTTTTTAGATATCTTTTCGACATCTTTTAGACATGCATGTTATCCGGGTTTTTATTTGTAATATAACAAAATAACGAACTGAACTCTTTATTTGATATTTTTTCTTTCTAGAGTTATTTCAAGAGGACTGACGGTGATGATTGTGCAAATACTTTCTTTGTCTATTTATCCGCGAGTGTCCACAATTGCGGGAATAATCTGGTTAAAGACTACCGACTCACTTGGAAAACCGCCTGCTGCAACACGAGCTCGAAGAAGTCCCTGAACAGCTTCTCGTGGATGTCCCGACGAGGCACACTACGGAAGTTCCGCTTCTCAGCTCCGTTGCGTTCCGGATCGCCGTCCACCATCGCCCCCGGAACGAGCGGAGACGCGGGATCCCGCGGTCCTCCGCTTAGCTTGTGCTGAGACGGCAAAGGACTCATTCTTCCGGACTCTATCCGCTCCAACGACTCGTTGAAGGTATCCTCGTTAGCGGGCATGGTTTGCGACGGTATGGACTTGCGACACCGACGACGGTTTCCTTTATACGTATTAATTCCCGCGGACCAAGGACGTCTCCCTCCAGTGCGCGCTTTTCCGCGTTTACGACGTGAACGACGATTCGATGATCGGGTTTCTCATATCTGCTTCTGGAAATACCCGGAAGAACTTCCGGGGATGGTTTTTTTCTTCGACTGTTATCGTCCAGGCGAGTCGCATACTTGGACATACTTTTTTGAGATTTTTAAAAAAAGGAAAAGGATTGATTTGTGTATGTGTATAAAAGATGAACTAGAAAACTAAACGCTAAATGCAGATAAAAGTGTGATAAATATCTGAGATTGAAAATCGATACGTATGATGCAAAAATTCGACATTTGTGTCGAATTACATACATTCGCAACTTTTTCCTCTTTATCAAGAACATACGTAAAAAAAATCTCAAGTGTGGGACAAATCCAAAATATTTGAAATATTTAAAATATTTATCAATAGATATTAAATATTTATCAATAGATATTAAAGCATGTGAAGCAATCTAAAATATTATAATATGATAAAATTGCTAGCAGTTTCTCCTACAAGACCTTTAAATTGTAAGAAGGAGAAATGTTTAAAATAAAGAGTTTCTTCAATTAAAATTCTTTAAAAAATTTATAGATATTTCTATAAACTTATACAGGATTTTGCAGAGAGAGCGTACATACACACACACACACACACACACACACACACACACACACACACACACACACACACACACACACACACACACACACACATATATATACATATATATATATATAATATATAAGATTTAAAATATATAAGTCATAATATATAAAATGTATAATAATATATGCTACACACCAAAAAAATATAATTTAATTGACTTTTCAGTTTAATAACCCTTGGTTAGAATCTATGCTTGTTTCATGGCAATAAATCATTGGGAAACAATTATGCAACAATCTCTCACGATCTCTTGCGACCATGACAGGGAAAAGTAGGATCGCGAAGAGCCTTCGAGTTAAGTGTTCCTCGTATCTCTCTCTCTTTTCATCCCGGATAGTACAGTATGTTGCATTCTTTGTAGCGTCAAACATACTGTCTCGTGAATACATTCTAACAAAGCTGTCACTTTTTATCAGGCTTTACAGCAAAGGCTACAAGATTCTCGCGACACGATTTTATCTGTCACGATACACCGTTTATAATCGAAGAATCTACTTTTAACGCTTGGATAAAATCATTCGTATTGAACTTCAGCTAGAAATCGTACTCGCGTTATATGTAAAACACAAGAAAAATTCGTTTTGCAACTGCAAAATACTGCGATAAAATCCTACATCTCCCGCCGCGCCGCAGCATCCGATAAAAAGTACTAACTTGGTAGAAACATTGTTACAGGAATAGATTAGACGCGCCGCGTGGAATATTCATAGAATGTCTCGCAGTAATATTAATACTTTCGCGTTTTTGTCAGAGGGCACGTCCTCGTTTCGCGCGTTGCGCTGCCAAGGCCATCCCCGATTCAATTATTAGTAAACTTGTAAAAGTCATATTAGTCCGGTAATGATATAGCAGAGATTTTATACCGTTGTCTCTCTCCTACTTACACCGGGAAAAAGAACATGAAACGAGGTTTTTGCTCGCGAGCACATGAAAACTGTTCGCATATTACGCATACTACGCTATTCTGTTCACATATTGCACGCGTATATAGAGCGTGCTGAAACTGCCGGATGTCGATGTCACCGTAGATTTTTTGGCCGATTTAATATTGAACTTTTTCTTCAACGAAATGTCAAGACGCAATTCAGAATATTTGAGTAATTAACGATTAAAACCAAGCCTCTTGTGCAAATTAATCGAGGAAGGAAATAGATGATAAACTCGATTCTTTTCAGTCGAATAAATTCGAAAAGTAAAGCTCAATAAAATTTCAATTTAAAAGTTGATTGAAGGATAGTATAATATTGAAAACTGCAGAGATGCGATCTTCCTGTGTATTCTGTTGTTGGCCAAAAAAATTGTAATCAAAACTATATCTGGTAGATTTAGAATATTCTATATATAAACTTGTTCGCTTTTCACTATACTTTTTGCGTTGTAATTATTTCTTTCTATATGAAAGAAAGGAAATATTAATATACATTTTACTTAAAATATAGCAAGTGCACAAAGTGAACAGACATTTAATCAATCACTGAGTGAACGCAAGGATAACTCTGCATCCACGTGAAAGATACAAATAAGGAAGGTTTAATGTAGTGTTAATTAAGCGGATAATACCAGAAGCATCGAATTTCCCCTTAGATTAGCAGCGCATTAGAAGGAAAATCCACTTTCTGTTGGGGCAATCGGTGATGTCATTGTTTGACGTCAATGGCTGACGATAACTATTCATGTAGTCATTCGCGCAACGTCAAAATGTAGACTTGCCTGGTTTTGGAATAACGGTTTCGATTCCATTCTTCGATGTCAGGTTGTTACGGGAAAGATTCGAATTAGAAAACGAAATTACATAGTTATAAGATAATTTTTATAAATTAGTACAATTTATTTTTTATTATTTCATAAACAGCCTTTAGATCTTTGATGTCACTCCTAAGGTTCCTGGCCGCGGCCATCTTGACTTATGACATCAGAAAAGCGAGGAAATGCATGTCCAAAATTTTGAAAAGTATTTCGAAATAAAAAGACATTCAAAAAATGACATTTGCAGTCGATTAAGCACATTTCAGACACTTTCCTTTTGCTCTAAGAATCAATAAATAATCGTAAAATTAACGTGACAAAATAATGTAGGTTAGAAAGGCAGGTTGGATGACATATTAATTTAAAAAATAGGAAAAAGGCAATTCGAGTTCAAGCATAGGACTAATAATGCTATGTATCATATGGGTAAAACCTTCCTTTTGTTAGGAAATCGTGTAATATTTATTGAACATGAATAATCAATATAAATAATCAGACGCTTTTTAGAAATAATTTAACAAATATTGCTTATTCTTGCACTAATAAATTATCAGGATTAATTCGTGTGCATAAAGACAGGTTGCCTCTTGGTTCCCATAATAACGTTGTATATAGGTTGCAATGCAGTGGTTGTGAGGCGTCATATGTTGGTCAAACTAGTAGAAGACTCTCTACACATATTGCCGAACATGGGAGAATTCCTAGGAGTTCTACGGTGGAGTTAACGGCCATACAGGAACACCGTTTGAGGAAGAACCATGATTTCGATTGGGATCATGCCAAAGTTTTACATGAGGAACGTTTTTACTTGAAACGCCTGATTTCAGAAATGATTTTCATCAAATTTCAAAAGCATAGTCTTAACTCACAAAAGAACACTGAATATTTAGGCAGCAGCTACTGCGGCTTGTTATGAAAATAAATTTTTTTTTGGTTTCCTTCTCTTCCACGAGTCGTTGCCGCAATGTTACTGCTCGGTTATATAAATATGTAATTATTTGTAATTCTTAGACGTGGCGATGTTATCGTTGACAGGATCGTTTTTCTTTTAGCTGACCTCAACAAAGGTATTTTACATTTTCTGTTTTATTTATTTATTATATTTCAATTTTACTTACTTTTATTTTATTTTATGCTTTTTTATAGTTATGACGGCTACTTCTTAATATTTTAATCTGACTTAATATTATTTCGGTAACGGTCTTGTCAGCTTTAATATTGCGATTAACATTCATGTCATTTTAATCAGGTCTTTAATTAATTGTTAATGCGTTCGTATTGTAATCCTTGAGTTTTTATTATCACTAAAGAGGGTTCATGATTGAGCCGAAACGTTTGATTATTTATATTGATTATTCATGTTCAATAAATATTTCCTAACACAAGGAAGGTTTTACCCATATGGTACATAACACTACCCAGATAGCACAGAAGTTTCAAAAAGTTTTCTGAAGAAGAAATGTTTCTGAAACATTGCATCTTTCTGAGATCTTTCTGAAATCTTTTTGAAACTTCTGTGCTATCTGGGTATTAGTCCTGTGCTTGAACTCGAATTGCCCTTTTTCCTATTTTTTGATTGATATATTCGTTTGTGAATTCTTATTTCTTTCTCTAAACATATTAATTTTACGGTTATTATTTGATTGTTAGAGTTTTACTCTTAAAAAAAAGATGGAAGGAAACTAAAAAAAAGTGTCCATAGGGTAATTTAAATACCTAATCGCGTACGCGCGATTATAAGTGTATATATTTTTTTTAAATTTTGACCTTTGTAAATCTACTTTGAATTTTAAACATGTACATTTCCTCGTTTCTAATGTCTAAAATTAAGACAGCCGCGGCGAGTAGTCACGAAACTTAAAGTGGAACTTTATGAGAAAATTTCAAACCTTCTCTCACAATGGTTCTGTGGATTTTGCTTTAGTTCCGCTTGATTGCTACAAATTTTTCTCTCGTCGCGTCTCTCTGCAATAGTCGAGTGTTGCAGTACATATATCGATAAGCTGAGAATTGCCCTTCCTCAATTTGCAAAATTATATATATGATATACTTTGCATATATGATATGCTGATATGCTTTGCGGATAAAAGAAATTACATGCAAATTGGATGTGAGAAAATTATAAGATAATAATACATACAAGAACATAAAAGTTATCAACATGCGGAAATCTAGTAATTTAATATGAATGGGGCGTGATAAAAAAGACAAGGTAACCAATCAATATCTCATGTTACATATTCAATATTTTGATTACCTCTGGGAAAATGAATCGTTACTTCATTCTCGTCATTTTCTTCTGCACGATACATTCCAATAAGCAAGGAACATTAAATTAACGTTTTAGAAACATTGATTTCATGTGCATTGTTTGGACATTTTTTAATAATATCGCATTTATATTTTTCATATGTTATTTTGCGATATAATTTTTCTGAATGTTGTTTAAACGTTTTAAAAACATTACAAAAAATATATATATTTTAATTTAATATTTAATTTAATAAAATATATATATTTTAAATAATATATTTTTCAAATGTTACTTTAACATTTATTTGAGATCAATGCAACATCTTAAAAATATTTCTGACGATTAAAACGTTATGGCAACCCTATTTCAACATTATTGAAACTTCCAAATCGCGGTCAAAGTATGTTCATAATAATGTTCGATACAGTATTAAACATTACATATTTGACAATATTACAGGTTCTTGAATATCATTGTAATAACGTTATATTAATGATTTCTTGCTTACTGGGATACTAGTCCGCACACGCGAAAATGAACGGGACTCGACCGATTGTCCAATCGTGCTAAAAAAGCTATCAACATGGAAATTAATCCAGATAGCACAGAGAATTCAAGAAGAATTCAGTCGTATGTCACCAATTCTGAGTTTATTTTTAAATGTGAGAAGAAATTCTTTTCACTGAACTGAATTCTACAGAATTCTTTTTGCATCTGAAAATGAACTCAGAATTGATGACATACGACTGAATTCGTTTTGATTTTTTTTTTAATCATCTGTGCTATCTGGGAATTTTTCTCTTTCTCAATATATGCCAAGCCAGAAATGATTTGTTGATCGATGTCGAAACGATGTCGAATCGACATCGAAATCGTGAAATCGATGTCGATTCGACATCGTTTCGACATCGATTGACGAATTATTTCTGGCGGAATTCCCACAAAAACGTACGTCGAATTCACGTCGAATCCACGTAGAGTTCACGTGGAATCCACGAAATCACGTGGATTCCACGTGGATGTAACATGTATGTTTTTGTGGGGGTGGCTTCTCCCTCAATATCATTCAACGTTAAAAGATGTGTATTATGTTAATTTGGCAGTGCCATTCTCCGATTAATAGATGACCCTTGATGTAATGATGTGCATTCGAGTAAGATTTTTTCTGCCACCATTTACGCACACAGACCTATTCGTCTATCCGTACGATGGCAATCGTCACATGAATAGATAGAGTGATTGTGTGCGTAAGTGGAGGAAGGAAATGTTCCCTTGCTGGCGCTTGAATGCACATATCACCGCCTTGATATTCCTTAGAAATAAGTTCAAAGATATTTTCCAAAAAATCACAGATCACACGTCTGAACAATTCGAACGCGTCCTTAAGCCAATATCATACTATCGATTACTTACGACTTCGTCTGCGCGTTCGCGCTTGCGTTTATAATTGTCGCTTAACCAATCCAATAGCTAGCAGCTTCTTTTCGATTGGTCGAAAAACACGTAAAATACGTAAAGAAAACACGCTTGAAGATTTTCGTAAGACGAAAACACGTAAAATTTTTCTTAACTAAACCTCAACTATTACAGGTGCGCGCTACGCGCACGCTATTTAGCATCTTTATCATTACAATCTTATTATCCTTATCATTACAATGTGACCTTTTAAATTACCTTATAAAATTATCTTATTCTTATGGCTCCTGCACACAAGACGCGGTAATGCTTGCCGCGCGGCGCAAGTCTGCGCGACAGCCAATCAATATGCTGCTTTCCGTAATAACCTTCTAGCTCTTACGGAAAAACAACATATTGATTGGCTGTCGCGCAGACTTGCGCCGCGCGGCAAGCATTACCGCGTTTTGTGTGCAGAAGCCATAAGAATAAGGTAATTTTATAAGGTTGTTTAAAAGGTCATATTGTAATGATAAAGATGTTAAATAGCGCGCGCCTGTAATGTTTTAGTTGAGGAAAATTTTACGTGTTTTCGCTGTTCACGTGTTTTCGCTGTGTACAGAAGTTACCCTTGCTTGTCTAAAAGATATCTAAAAGATATCTTACGCAACATTTACATAAGACGTCTTTTAGATATCTTTTCGACATTTTTTAGATATGTTTACTGGCTAGCATCTGTACACAGGAACAGCGAAAACACGTAAAATTTTCCTCAACTAAAACATTACAGGCGCGCGCTATTTAGCATCTTTATCATTACAATATGACCTTTTAAACTACCTTATAAAATTACTTTATTCTTATGGCTCCTGCATACAAAACGCGGTAATGCTTGCCGCACGGCGGAAGTTTGCGCGACAGCCAATCAATATGTTGTTTTTCCGTAAGAGCTAGAAGGTTATTACGGAAAGCAGCATATTGATTGGCTGTCGCGTGAATTTCCGCCGCGCGGCAAGCATTACCGCGTCTTGTGTGCAGGAGCCATAAGAATAAGATAATTTTATAAGGTAATTTAAAAGGTCACAATGTAATGATAAAGATGCTGGGTATTACCCTTATTTTTGCCTAAATAATACGCTTCTCTTTTTGTTTGTCCTTTCGTTTTCCTCTTTTTCCTCCCCGATGAAAAATTTTTCATGCAAAATTATGTATGAAATTTGCCCATACATAATTATGTATAATTATATATAATCATATAAAATTATATATAATTATACACAATTATGTATAACAATATGTATAATTACATATAAATCTATGTGTAATTATGTAAAATTATATATAAATTTATATATATAATTATACATAGTTATGTATAATTACATATATAAGTAGAATGTATGAACATAAATGGACAAATTTGATACATAATAATATATAATTATGTATAATTATATATAATTTTATATAATTTTATATAATTATATATGAAAAATTTTTCATTGGGTTGTTACGTCCACGATAGATAACTATATAGGGAAATTTGAAAGTAGTGAAATCAGTGACTTACGTGGACGGTCAACAGAGTGATGGCTCCGCTTTTGGGTCACTCTGCTTTTCACCGAGTTTACCCTGGTCT
>NW_022639653.1:345300-365650 GCF_010583005.1 Odontomachus brunneus
GGTCTCGGGAGTCTGGCGAAACGATTGATGAATCTGGCGAAAAATCAGCGGTGCTTGTTCTCCTGGCTCGGCCTCGGATGTTCCGATACCACGCGGGTTGATGCGGCCCGCGATTCAGAATTTGATTTCGCAATGTTTGAAATATGAAGGGTAGGCAAAAGTAATTGCAACACAGTCGGATTTTACGACTAAGTATAATATGCTGAATAAGTACACGAAGCTACCAGAGACTAACTATGAGAAGAAAATAATTATTGCCTTCTCTACAAATGCGCGCGCTTTTATATGTCGCTTTGTCGCTGAGAGTCGTTCTCCGATTGGTCCATGGAGTTATGGCGAGGGAAGAGATTCATTCCTTTGCATGATGTCACCGCGTCGGTGTCCTGAGTGGTGTTTAGGATTCAGTTTTCATGCTCCTGTTTATGTTGGCTTATCGCACTGAGCGATAGCGGTTTCTTTGGATCGATCCGTTGATTTCGAGACTCTCCAGCAGCACGCAGCATTCGGCATTTTAATTATAATGTTTTAACGCTCGCGAATATGCATATGCGCGCGTACTTACATCTAGTAACGTAGGGATAAAATATCTAGTGATGTCTGAAATCAGACAAGTCGGCCTCCCGGTCTATAATAATATATTATTAATGTTCTAAAATAGATCCGGACGTTACAGGGTCTATCCTTCTAATCTCTATTCTTTTGTTCTTATGATTTATATCTCTTCTGTATTCTTTTCTTCATGAGCTAGCGATGACAATTGTGGCTCCTGCTCACAGGATGCGGTAACACTTGCCACGCGGCGGCAGTTCGTGCGACAACCAATCAATATGCTGCTTTCCATAATAATCTTGTAGCTGTCACAGAAAAACAACATATTGATTGGCTATTGCGCGAACTTCCGCCGCGCGGCAAGCGTTGCTGCGTCCTATGGGCAGGAGCCATTATTTGCCTGATAATTTTACAGGCACAAACGACACGAAGCAAGCCGCAATCCACATGAAGTGAGCTAAGCGAGAGAACCAATCAGCATCGCGGAAAAGCGGCACCAATTAAATCTCTTACATGTCTTTTTTTAGAAAAGACGACGTTTTGTGGAAAAACGACGTTTTGGGCCCATATTCTTGAAATTTTTGCGTATACATAATTTTCATTGTCCAACTATTTTATGGTATGATTATACCTGCGCAATAAAACTTACGTAAACTTACATATACGCAACTATTTCAAGAATAAAGCTTGATCTACAATGTGTTCTTTACTTCCTACTTCTTTCTCTTTATCTCTTTCTGACTCAAACTTTAAGCTTTAAACCAGAAAAAGACAGAAGACATGAAACAGAACACAAAGAGCAGGTCAGGCTTAAAGCTTGATCTATAATGTGTTATTTGCTTCCTGTTACTTTTTCTTTATTTCTTTCTGACTCAAGCCTTAAATCTTAAACTAAAAAAAGACAGAAAACAAGAAACAGGAAGCAAAGAACACATTGTAGATTAGGCTTAAAGCTTGATCTACAATATGCTCTTTGTTTCCTGCTTCTTTCTCTTTATCTCTTTCTGATTCAAACCTTAAGCTTTAAGCCAGAAAAAGATAGAAGACAAGAAACAAAATGCAAAGAGCATATTGTAGATCAAGCTTTAGAGGTCTTGGAATACAACCCAAGAACATCAAAAAAACATTCGATCTTCTCCAATTGAGCTAGAATATTCGTTAGTCGAATCGATACTCCTTTCTAGTTCGATTAGATCGAACCATATCATGCGTTGTACGCAAGCGCTGAAACCGAGAGTGGGGATGCGCAGAAACTTATTTTGAGCCAGTGGCACACGATGCTTGTTTTCGATTGCTTGCCCTTATAGAAATATCATATTAAGAATCATTAATAATTACTTATTATCCAGTATTTTTAATACTGAAAATAAGTAATTATCAACGATTCTTACGATATTTCTATAAGGGTGGATGGAAATACTCTGTTTTAATTGGTGCATGTCTATCCATCTCCAGAAATACATGAATCAGAACAGGATAGCGATCATGAATTTTTTCCCCTAGTGTGAACTCGTGAAAAGTGAAAATTTTGTAATAAACTCGTGAAAGATGAATCTTTTACTAAACTCATTAAAAATGAAAGATTTAACGTGAATTTGTAAGTAAAACAAATATTACAATATATTCAAGATAACACCAATTTGCAATGGACATTTTTATGGCTCCAGCACATAGGACAGGTAATGCTTGCCGCGCGGCGGAAGTCCGCGCGATAGCCAATTAATATGTTGTTTTTCCGTAAGAGCTAGAAGGTTATTACGGAAAGCAGCATATTGATTGGCTGTCGCGCGAACTTCCGCCGCGCGGTAAGCATTACCGCGTCCTGTGTGCAGGAGCCATTAGAATTTTTTCAGCATGTTTTTAAGACATAGTGATGTCTTTAGAACGTCCCTTGGAAGTCTGCTTGTCTGGGATTACTTTAGGATAAATTATTAAAAGATAAGATATTTTATTCGTATTAAAATTATAAATCTGCAGAAAATATATATTTCATATAAAATAATACATGAAATACATACAATAAATACATAAAATAAACTTACATTTTACTTACTGCATATAATTTATAATATATTACACTTTAACTTTTTGATGCGTATCTTAACTTTGCAAACTTCGTCGGTATGTTTTCACTGCCTATACGTCATCACGCTTCAATTGGCTTTCGTTGTTCATTTTTAATGAACGTACCCTGACAGCACCGGACGTGACGTAGTAACATCGTAACGACGTGCTTGTAAAGCCCATTCTACAATTGCGTAAGCGTAGTCGTGAACGTAAGAGTCAACTAATCCGAATGTTTTATTCACTGATTGTTTTACTCTGATTGGTTGTCGTAATCACTTACAACCACTTATAACCACGTTCACGCAATTGTAGAATGGGCTTAAAGGGACGTCTACATTGGAAGTAAGCAGTAAGAAGTAGGAAGTAAAAATAAGAATTTGACCAATCATAGTTGATTATTCTTCTCACATTCGACTATGGTTGGTCAATTTCTTACTCTTATAGCAAATTCGGTTGCTTGCACTAGTGTGCACTGAGTGCGCACTAAGCTTGTTCATAGTATGTTATTATATTTAAAGATTGTCTTAAATAATTCTCAAATAAATTCTCAAATATTTTTAACCATAATATGATATGTATAACATCCGTACGAATCATTTTATTAGTTAAAATGTTTTTAAATATGTATTTAAGACATGATCTTAAATATAAGAATGTACTGTAAACAAGCCTTAATGCGCACTCAGTGCGCACTAGTGCAAGCTACCGAATTCGCTATTAGGGTGCCGTCCCATTGAGCACGGATCGGAAAGCCGGATCGGATTTCTTACTATAATGAGCGTTCCGTTCTCTAGTTCCGTTCCGTAAAAGTTTCTTCTACCAGTTCCATGTAGCAAAAACGGAACGGAATGGCGCGTCGGTCGCAAATAAATATGATTATGTCAAATAGATATGATAAATTCGTCAATATTTCGTTATTTTGACGCGACAGAATTAATTATATACATAATTTATGCAATTATCTTGCCGATAACATTGTCATGAATATTCTGAAATATTTAATTGAAGAGTGAAATATATTTTATAATTAGAAATCCGTTCCGTTTTTGCTACATGAGAGGAAACTTTTACGGAACGGAACTAGAGAACGGAACGCTCATTATAGGCTGCGTACCGAAATTCACTGCCAGTACTGAAATTCTATAGTATACGTAACATGAACTATAGATTTTCAGTACTGACAGTGAATTTAGGAACGCAGCCATAGTGAGAAATCCGATCCGGCGTTCCGATCCGTGCTCAATGGGACGGCACCCTTACTTCCTACTTCTTGCTATTTACTTCCAATGTAGACGTCCCTTTACGTTCACGACTACGCTTACGCAATTGTAGAATAGGCTTTAAGTAATAGCTATGCTAGCAATATAAGAGTATAACGTATATATAGAAGCGTGCTTTCCGTATAGGTTAGGTATGGCGGTAACCACAACTCGTTATTTCGGCATTAACAACATTGTCGTCCGCGAGTGATAATTATTGTCTCGTCATCATTTTACAATGTTCAGATTCCTAAGGACACGCGCTGTCACGCTGCAGAATGGTCGCATTATGTCAACACGATCAACCACGCACTGTTCGATACGAATCTGCTCGTTTTGCAACTACTGCCACTCTAGATCGTCGAAATGTATGTAGCGCATAATATTCTGTTATGTTATATTTGCAGAATAATCACAACACGTATATACTGATTCTGTAAGACTAACTTTTTAATTGAAATGATGTAACTCTTTTGAAACTAGGAATATATGTATTGTAGAATATGTGTATCGTGATTACGATATATAGTTATGATTTGTTACTTTCACATTACATTTTATAAATGAATATCTCAATGTCAAAGTTTATTAGTAGTGATAATATCATGATTTGATATTAATCTAGCGATAAATTCATTACTACGTGCTTTAATGCATTTATATGGTTATCACAAGTAATTCTGTTTTAGCAATCAGGAATATATTGCTTTGCCATTATGCAACAACAGGTACAGCTGAACAGTATGCACCACTAAAAAAGAAGACTAAGCAACGCTCTAAGAAGTATGCAGAATTATTAGAAGGTAAATTAATATACAAAAAGTACATGAACTCAATTAGAATTATTCCAATGTATATGTTATATATTTTATAAATAAAAAAATAATTATACAGAATGTACCTATATACAAAATACAATATAATAATTGTATCTTATTATAGTAACAGATCAAGCTATCAGTAACAGAAAAGCAGCTGTACGAAAGTTAAACTCTACTCGTATATCTATGTTGGTTGGACAACCAGATATTACACTAGACAAGTTACATAAAATCAGTAGTTCCTATTTTGATAAAAAGACACACACAACACAAGCAACGGTTGACGATACTAAGTTAAAAAATGTATGTACCATGAATATGATTTAAATTTAAAATTAAGATTGATTACTACCATATATAATTAAAGTAAGATATATTTTATTATAATATCTAAAATAGACTTGGATTTTTAATTTTAAGTTTAAAATTGTTACAGTTTCATTTGTTAAAAATATGTTAGAAATAAAAATATATTAGAAATAAAAATTTTAATTATAAATAAAATTGATTTGTTAAATTTACAGAAAAATAAGCTAGACGATGTACATTATATGATACTTAAAGAATCCAAAAACATCATAGAAGATAAATCCATGATAGTGGGAGAATTACAGGAATCTGGCATAAGTGATAGCACAACCTTGATAAAAGACTCTGCTTTTGTGGACACGTTACATCAGATCAGAAATAATGATACAGATGAAAATCAAGATGATTTTGACAAGCTTCCACAAACTTCCATGAAGCAGGAAATTTCAGAATACAATAAAATTCCTTTCACAAAGGAGAAGGATCCATTTGAAATTTTTCCCTCTGATTATAACTTGATATCCCAATTGCTGGCATGCATAGATGTTTACACACAAAATGGAATGCTAAACAAAAGCTTTAAGCTGATATTATCAAACAAGAAACAACTTAATGCGAGCAAGATACCTGCCACTGCAGTCTACAATCTACTTATGAAAGGTTACGCTTCTAAGTCGCATCCGGAAAGGGTTTCAGAGATCTATGATTTAATGGTTGAGGACCATGTGAAAATGGATGTGGAGACGTTTGCTACCATGTTCCAAGTAATTGGAAACATGAAATCACAGACAAAACAGATGGAGATGTTGACGAAAGTGATTAAAGATATGACTCGCTACAAGGTCTTCTTCAGCGACATACTAAACACATCGCAGATGAAACCGGCGCATCGCGAGGCTATTCTCCGATGTATTCGTTTGGCGTCTCCGGAATACAACGCGACATATCCCAGCTTCGACAACTCGTATAAATGTAAGTTACTGCAGAATCTAAAAGTGGGACATAATTATCACAGTCCGACCAAAGGAATCGTGAGCTTGAACGAACTACGGC
Organism: Odontomachus brunneus; assembly: GCF_010583005.1. Taxonomy (NCBI): domain Eukaryota; kingdom Metazoa; phylum Arthropoda; class Insecta; order Hymenoptera; family Formicidae; genus Odontomachus; species Odontomachus brunneus. Next base: position 351,359 of record NW_022639653.1, read on the forward strand.
AAGTGGTTCAAACGCAGATCGACGCCGAAATGCAGCAAGAACTGAAAGTGGAGAATATCGCTAAATTCACCGGAGATGTTAGCGTTAAGCAACAGGCTGTAAGTTAGTAATTGTAAAATTAACTTTATTAGCACTTATATATATAGTATATATTTATTACCATTCAGCTATATTATTAGCACTTATATATTATCAGTGTCAATTTACGGTAAAACCGATTAACCGTGCTGTTCACCCCTTTGAATGCAGGTCGAACGAATCGCGGAATGGGAGAAATCCTGGAAGTTAGCTGTAGTGGAGGCTTTCGAAAAGAACCTGTCTCACCTAAAGCAAAAGGAGATGAGAATAATCCATGATTTATCCACTCTCTATCCATTTCTACAAGTGTTGCCGCAGGAGGCGTACGTTGATGCAATTATGCGCGAGATTAGACGACTGGCCAGATCCTCCGAAGCATTCAACTTTTCTATGTCGTTCGTTTATTTGACATTAGGAAAATATATTTATAAAAAGTACGAGTTTCACAAGATGAAAGAGACCAAACTCACGGACAACATTACTAAAATCTACGACAAGTACCTAGAGTGGTACACGCAGCAGGACTCTACCGACGTAAACGTGAACGGACGTATCAAGTGGCAACAACTCACTCAGGAAGTCATGAAGACTGGCCTTCATTCCGATATAACGATCCCGATGTGGCCCCGTCACATCCTAATAAACGTCGGCAAGTTCTTATACAACATCATCGTGAACAACGTGAAGATTCCGTATAGAACGAAACCAGGCGCTCCTGAGCGACTGATACCTGCGTTCTATTTGCTCTTTAGAAATCAGCACTCGTACTTAACGGAGCAGATCAAACCACATCCTCATTTGTATAGGGTCTTTAGTGAATCGCATCCGGAAATATTGACCTTCGAGACAGTCCTGTTGCCGATGCTTATTCCACCACGTCCTTGGATCAACGTGAATACCGGAGGTTACCTCTTCTCCAAAGCCGATTTCGTTCGTGATTCTTGTATCGAAGTACGTATTCCCTACTTCATTATTGTCACTCGTATCTTAAAATCTCAAAGAATTTGTTTTTTCTCATTGAATACAATATGTTTCAAACAAATTAGATGAGCTCGATGTATCTCATGAAAAACACGCCGACAGAACAGCTTTACCCAGCTTTAGATTCTTTAAATCAGCTCGGCTCGATACCGTGGAGAATCAATCAGCCTGTCCTGGATATTTTGATTCAAGTACGTTCTAATAACGGAGTCACTTCGTTATATTGATTTAATTACTCGCTAATAAAATTATTTATTATTTACATATTCTAACAATATTATTTAGATTTTTAGAGAAGGTGGCTCAGAAGAACTGAATGTGCCTCAACCATCGTCATCGCTTCTACCTCTGTCTGAACAACTGAAAAACTTAACAGAACAGAATAACAAAAGTAAAATATCGATGTTGATGATACAGCACAAACGTAAAAAGAACGAAATGTTTTCACTGTGGTGCGACTGTTTGTACAAATTATGTCTCGCTAATCATGTAAGTCTTTACGTATACAAATTATGACGTCACAAGTATATATTTCTTACATTTTTGTACCGTGTTTTTTAATATAAGAGCACTGATAACATTTTTAAATTCATCGATTAAGAATTCATCCTTATTTTGTAGTTTAGAGATCAGGTGTTCTGGTTACCACATAATCTAGACTTCAGAGGTAGAGCATACCCAGTGCCGCCTCATCTCACCCATCTTACTTCGGACTTAGGACGTTCGTTTCTCATATTTGCTCAAAAGAAACCTCTGGGCCCAAAAGGTCTCGATTGGTTAAAAATTCACGCGATCAACTTGACCGGTATGAAGAAACGCGAGCCGATAGATAAACGGCTGGAATTCGCGAATGAAGTATTAGACCTCATCATAGACAGTGCGAGAAATCCTTTAAAGGTAACTATTATATGTATCTGTATTTCGACCTTTATCATCTTGGGAGAGTCAGGTCAGTTTTCTTTCAAGTTTGTTTATATTTTTGTATGCACTTATTCATAATAATCAGTTTGTAATAATCTTCAGGGAAAAAAGTGGTGGATGAAGTCCGATGAGCCTTGGCAGACCTTAGCAACGTGTAAAGAAATAGATAAGGCTCTGCAGTGTCCGAATCCGGAAGAGTACCTCACCGGATTCCCCATTCACCAAGACGGCACTTGTAACGGATTGCAACATTACGCCGCTCTTGGCAGGGATCAGATTGGAGCAGAGAGTGTAAATTTGTATCCTGCAAGCACACCGCAAGATGTGTACAGTGTTGTCGTCGCTATGGTACGTAAAAATAATCTTATTGCTGGTATTTGTTAACAAAAATACAACATTCCAAAGTTTGAAGTCTGCAAATATCGCACGCTTTTTCAGGTCGATGAATTTAGGAAGAGAGATGCGGAGAACGGTCTTGAAATAGCCCAAGTCTTAGAAGGGCATATTAGCAGGAAAGTTATAAAGCAAACTGTAATGACTACGGTATATGGTGTGACAAAGTTTGGTGCTAGGCTACAGATTACCAGACAACTGAGCGGTGAGTAAAATTGTCAGCAAAAAAGGATGCCGGTAAAAGATGATGCGACTCTCACATTGATTTTATCGTACTGCGCAGACATAAAGGAGTTCCCTCAGGAGCACATTTGGAGTGGCAGTCTGTACTTGGTTCAACAGACATTCAAGTCCCTGCAGACTATGTTCACGAGCGCAAAGGAGATTCAAGATTGGTTCACGGATTGCGCTCGCATCATTTCAACACAATGCAATCAGTACGTGCAATGGGTGACGCCGTTAGGTCTGCCAGTCCTACAGCCATACAACAAACACATCAAGCGAAATGCTAATACTAATACCAAAGGCCTTAAGTAAGTGCTTATCTTTCCTACGTTTAATGTATCTCTTTACATATTTATATATTTCTCATGTTTAATATATTTCTATTTTTCTCATATTTCCTGCCACATATGTAACACGTATACACTTGACTCTTTGCAGAAAACCGGATACTATGAAGCAAAAGAACGCTTTTCCACCAAATTTTATTCACTCTCTCGATTCTTGTCACATGATGCTGACGAGTTTGCATTGCGAGCAAGCAGGTATCACGTTCATGTCAGTGCACGATTGCTTCTGGACACACCCACAATCAGTGGAAATTATGAGCAAAGTAAGTAACATTAATTGATACGAGAAGATGTAATTACTCGAAGTATTATTGAACAGTCGTAATACAGGAATGTAAACAATTTTCCGTTTTTAGATCTGTCGAGAGCAATTTGTCGCACTTCATTGTGAACCTATTCTCGAGGATTTGTCAGAGTTCTTTTGTAACAGATACATGAAATGTTTTATAAATGACAGGTAAGAGTTTTTCGTTCGTGAAGTTTAGATAATTTTAAAATTTAAAAACGGAAGAAAATCTAAAATCATCGAATTATAATACGTAAACAAGTAAAATGTTAATTTCTTATCAATATTACTTAATTAAAATTTTAGAAAACAGAAGGAGGACTTTTCACCGGAGATCTTCCGTAAGTTGCCAAAGAAGGGCAATTTTGATATCAACAAAGTTCTGTCGTCTCCATACTTCTTTAGTTAAAATTTAGCTCCATTATTTTCTTGTGTTGTGCTTCAAAGAAATTACATTTCAATGAAATGTAGAAAAAGATGTATAAGAAAGTAAGTCGAGACGTAGTTTTGTATAAAAAAGAGAAAGAAACTAATTTAATGCTAGATGCTAGTATATGCCATGAAATATTGATTTCATAGAATCCAAGGTTAGTAAATATATGTTACTTGAAACTATCTGACTTTAATGTGAAATTAATTAATTTTTACCAGTGGTATAATTTAATACAAAAACTCAGGTTTGTAATTCTCTCATTTTCTTATTTTCATTTCTCTCATTTTCTTATAGATTGATATATTCAAAAGTTTTAGATACCTTATTTTGAATTAGATTTTTAATTAATCTATAAACGAAAAATATGTTTTTATTCATCAGTCTTGATATAGTAAATATATTGAGCGAAAATATTCAATTTTAGGATAGATTTTTAAAATATTAAAATTCTATCCCACTTCGAAAATGTATTATATTATTGTATACTGCCTTGTATATTAATATATTAATTATATATTAAGATATATGTACATTGTTAATTATTATTTATATATGTAAAAAAGAGATAAAATGTAAAAAATAGTTTGAACTGATTAATGTATACTTCCAGACTTCATTAAGATCGAAAAGTATAAACCAATCAGATTCAAAAGCTCATTGAGCGGTTTGTAATATTGGATGCTTCCAATAGAGGTCTACTGTAGATCTATTTTCTATTGTTGAACAAGCTGCAGGGAGTACAAACTCCCGTTTGGAAAATAGCACGCTCTCTATACTTACCGCTCTGCAATCTGCGGATATGACCGAACTAAACGGGTGACGTTATGCGGAGTGGGAATGCGGGCCAATTGAAGTATGAATGACAGACGTTATAGCAAGCAATAGTAAGCAACATATGCACGTATATAATTGCGTGCATGCATATATGCCTATGTATAAATGTATATCTCTTACTATTTTCATAAGATGATGAGAATTAAAAAATGAAGAAACTAATAGCATGTTCGACTGGCCCTGGGTTAATCGCTCTGAGAGCAATTGACGTCATAAGTCTCTACTAGCCAATCATAAAGCTTATAAATACTTATTCGACTAATAAACGTAGGCTGAATAACCCAGAGTGGGTTAACCCAGAGCCAGTCGAACATGCTATAAATTATATGAGGTATCCGGTAACTCGCACGATGCCGTATTCCCAATTCGCATGACGTCACTCGTTTAGTTCGGCCACATCCGGAGACTATCTCAGAGGACGTGACTAAAAATGGGGGCCAATTTTTACAAGAGGGAGTTTGTACTCTCTGGCCTATATTCTGAATCCTCTTTTATCGATAAAAGTGCTTTAAATGTAGTTTCTCAGCCAATCAGGTGGCTTCTAAGCCTCTTTTAGAAGCACTTTTATAGATAAGAGGACTCAGAATATGGGCCTTAGAAGTCCTTGAATATTTTTAGGATATTCTGAGGAATTATGCGGATATTTAGCAATCTTCTGGATGTCTTTGGAACATCTTTTAAATCTTGTTCTATGTAGGCTCGATTAAAGAAAAAATGAGAGAACTGGTGCAGTTAATCAGAGACCCTTGAAAAGCTATATTCAAGGCACTTTTATCGATAAAAGAGGTTTCAGAACATGGGCCTAAAAGTCCCCAAGATATCCCTTTAAGATCCAAGACCTATTCTTTGTAACTGCACTGCTGAACTAGTACAATAAATTATTGGGAGTGTGCATTAATTTTAAGGGTTTTTTTTGGTAAAAATACGACTTTATTGTGAAAAAATGGTTACAAATTGATCATTCAAAATAATATCCATCATTAGCCACTACTTTTTCCCATCTTTCTGGTAATAGGTGAATTCCACGTCGAAAGAACGACACATCTTTTGAGGCTATCCATGAATCGACCCATTTTTTGACATCCTCATAAGAATGGAAGCACTGCTCAGACAGGTCATGAGTCATCGATCGAAATAGGTGGTAATCAGAAGGAGTAATATCTGGAGAATACGGCGGGTGTGGTAGGATATCCCAGTTAAACGCTTCTAAAGTTTTTTTGACCGGTTTCGCAATATGTGGCCGAATGTTGCCATGCTGGAAAATCACTTTGTCATGTCTTTTCGCGTAACCTGGCCGTTTTTGCTTCAATGCTCGATTCAATTGCATCAATTGTTGTTGGTAGCGTTCCCCAACATTTCCAGTGATGGTTTCGTTGGGTTGGAGCAGCTCATAATACACTACACCCAGCTGATCCCACCATATACAGAGCATGAATTTGGCGCCATGAATATTCGGCTTTGCCGTCGATGTTGATGGTTCGCCTGGCCTGCATGATTTGTTGCGCTTCGGATTATCGTAGGGTATCCATTTTTCATCACCCGTTACGATACAATGCAAAAAACTTTTTCTTCTATGCCTTTCAAGCAACAATTCACAGGTCATTTTGCGCCTTTCAACGTCCCTCGGCTTCAACTCGTACGGCACCCAATTTCCTTGCTTTTGAATCATTCCAATGGTCTTCAAATGTCTGGAAATTGTTAATTGATCAACATTTAATGATTCTGCAAGTTCTTCTTGCGTTTGACTCGGGTCTTGATCGTGTAAAGCTTCCACTTCATCATCTTCCAATTTTTTCGGCTGGCCTGGACGTTCCTTGTCTTCCGTGCCAAAGTCACCTTTTTTATAGCGTCGAAACCAGTACTCACATGTTGAAATCGATGGAGCATAATCACCATAAGCTTCCGACAGCATTCGTTGACTTTCAGCAGCACTTTTCTTCAAATGGAAGCAAAAAATCAAAGTTTCCTGCAAATTACGTTTTGTTGGCACAAAACTCGACATTTTCAATGCTCAAAAAAACAATGTTGTTTACACTTCGGCGAAATGATACATAGAGTCCGTTTCCACGCATGATACGCATGAAGCGCAACGTTAGGGTGCTATTTCACGTGTCGTACGACAAGCTTTTCAGATACGTTTATTGGTTGGCGAATAGAGTATTTCTAGGTTCTCTATTCGTCAACTAATGAACGTATCCAAAAAGCTTGTCGTACGTAAAATATCAGCCTTAGAGTGACAGAGATACGAAAGTAAGATTAAATGAGAGGGAGAGCACTCGGGTGAGGTTCTAGATTAGGTTAGGTTAGTTCTCGAACGCATGGCTGCCTCAGCTCCGAAGGGGAACGTCTCGATTGACCACGATACGATTGGACACAACCAACCGATGAAAAGAATTATCTAGTGAATTACTAGGTCGAACCAATCATTACAATCTGTGTCCAATCGGGGTCAATCGGGTCCACCCGCTCTGAGGTAGTGCAGTCCATGCGTTCGAGAACTAACCTAACTTAGGTTCGAGAACCTCACCCGAGTGCAGCCCTATCCGACTTTCCTATCCTGCCTATACAAAACTGTGTCCATGTAATGACGAAAAAGTTGCAGGTGGCGCTACTATCGAGTTGGCCTATTAATATATATAGACCCAGATAGCCAAACTTGTAGGCCTATTCTCTAACTTTCTAACGACAACGTCGTTATCGTTACGTTATCGCGACGATCGTCGCTTGCGCTGACGTTGTAACGAAAATGCTATTCTATAACTCAAGCTAGCGATATCGTATCGATACAAAATGTGATACCGACGTCGTATATTCAGTTCAATATAACTTCACTGCTGCTGTGTTCAGCCAATCAAATCTCTTTTCCTTGTGTATCTTTTTTAATGAGTTTAGGAACAGTAAATACAAATATTGGCTGTGTCAACAATTATATGTGACAGTTAACCAAAATATGTCAAAATAAGTATATGTAAAATAAATAATACACAAGAAGATTAAATCAAACATTAATTTGGCATCAACTATATGAGCTTATATTAAAATCGTAATTTGTCATCAAAATATATCGACATAACTTCCCAGACAGCACAATATCTAAAAGTGAGACATCTTTAAGACGCTTTAAGTTGTCCTTAAGACAAGTTTATAGTAAAGTATTGTAAAGTATTAAAGTATTGTCTTAAAGATGTCTTAAAGTTGCGTTAAAGAAGTCTTATGACTCGATTTTGAACATTTGTGCCGTCTGGGTTAATAAAACGTGATACACAAGTATTACAATGAAAAAATGTAATTGTATATATAATATCCCAGATAGCCAAACCTGCGCGAACAGATTTCGAGCAAAGCTTGCTATCAACTTTTGACGGCAAATAGATAACAAATTTGATGCAGGATCTGTTATATCAAATTTTGCTGCCAAATTGTCGCCAGATATGCGGCAGAGCTTGTTGTCGGATAATTGCTGCAGATTTGCAGCCAAAACTACGCAGAGCTTGTAGCGATTTGACGGCAGATTGGCGACAGAAACTGCGCAGACCTTGCTGCGCTGCAAGGTTTGCGCGGTTTTTGCTGCAAATTTGGCATCAATTGCCCGACAGCAATCTGTCGCTAAAACCGTAGCATAATGTACCCAGATAGAAATGTGTGATGATCATGTTTCATCATACACACACACACACGTGTGTGTGTGTGTGTGTGTGTGTACACATATACATATATATATATATGGAACCTACTGAATCTGTCGAAATGTGATGGAACGCATGTATTTTAATGCCAAAATCTCTTATAATAAATGTACACACACATACACACGCGCGCACACACACACACACTACAAACTGATTGTTTTTAATAATACTCTTGACAAACACAAAAGATGGGACCTACTGAATCTGTCGAAATGTGATGGAACGCACGTATTTTAATGTCGAAATCTCTTATACAATATTATTTTATATTATACAATATATCTTATAACATTTTTTATTATAAAACTTCCAAACAGAGGAAAGAATGTAGGACGTCCTCAAATGATAATTTAATTGGAATCGGAGCCAGAACTGGCATCCGATTCGTATTCGCCGACGTTAATGGTGAACTTGTACTCCTGATCGCAGCCGAGATAAGCGTCGCTCATAAAGTACAACGTGTAGGAATGTTGACCAGGTGCGGGTGCGACGAAGTCGAGCTTGATCTTCGCCTTCTGTTGCAACGTTAGTCGCTTGATGGACAGCAGGGAATTGCTCTTTGGATCGCCTATTACCACCCACCAACCTTCCTCGCGTTTCTGCGGGAAGAAAGGCGCGACGACCGGTCCGGTGACTTCGTCTTCACGTTCCAATTGCACAATCACGTTGACTGTACCGCCGCTATGTAGCTTATCCTTGTCCTGTACCTCGTACGACATCTCAATGTTAGGATAACGATTGCAGAACTTGGCCACGTCCGCCATCTGCGCGTCCGACAGTTGCAGCAACCGATTGCGATCGTCGTCTTCGAGCTCCATCACGTCGAACACTGTTTCCACACTTTTGTCAGTGCAACGTTTGATAGTGTCCGCAGTGAAATGTGGCAGCTGCTTCAAGTACGAGTCCTTAGACCACATCGCCTGCGTCACCATTTGTGCCAGTTCCATCGCGGCGACGGCGGGCGCCAGCCATCCAGAAGAGCTCAGTACGTCGACGCATGCCTGTATCAGTCTCACAGCCTTACCCAACACCAGTTCGGTGTCCTTCTGCAATTCCGGGCCGAGTTGTATCCTCGACAGGTGTGCTTGAAGCAAAAGCTGCGCTTTTACATGAGGATCGGCCATCCTGGTGGCTTGTGGTGCGTGTGGCAATCGCGCTGCCAAACTCCTCAGTAGATTCTCTTCTCTCTGTCGAACCGGCACGCTTTCGTACTCCGCCGCTGCCGAAATAATCTCCAACAAACCGCGAATCTTCGTCTTGTTATTCAACGACAAGCTGAACAACTCGATGGTGGCGTAGTTGATGTAATAGTAGGCGGCGATCATGCCGAGATTGAGTGGCAACGTGTCCATTTCGTCTTCCACAGCAACACACTTGGCTTGCTCCAAGTCGGTTAACGTGCTCTCTACCAATTCAGACAGGTGGTCCGAAAGGTGACGATGTGTGACGCCTTGTAGACCGTAGTAATTGGGATTTTGCGTAAGTCGTCGGTACAGGAAAGTCCACGTGAGGTAGTCGACCGCGTCTTGCTTGTTCTCGATCGTCTTGGTTACGATTTCTGCGTTGAAATGATCGTGCAGACGACGATCCAAGTGACTTTCCACCGGTAAGAGCTCGTTTAAGAACTTCTTGAAGAAGTCCTTCTTCGAACTTTGACACAGGAGCACGCATTTGGCGTCGTCATCTTCTAGTGGACGGTTAGCACGCGCCACCATTTGTAGTACGTCCGTGATCGGATAGTCTTCGTAAGCATGAGTTTTTCCGTTGTAGCATTGTGTGTCCATGACCACAACGAGGTGAGAGCTAATAGACAGACCCCAGCAGAGGTCCCTCGTGGCAACCGCTACTTGAATAGCGCCACTATCAAACAATTGCTCGACCAGACGACGGTCGTCAGCCGACAGACCTTCATGAAGATAAGCGACGCCTTGCGACAAGGTCTCCTTCAGTGTTTTGTCGACCATACGGTCGAGGAACGGTTTGATATCCGCTTCCTCCGCGTGGAAGAACCGCGACGGCTGACCTTCTGCCGCTGTGAACGTCAGCAAGTCAATAGCTGTTAATCTCGCTTGCCGACGAGTAGGTACGAATACGATCACCGGCTTATGCGACGCATGTCGTAATATCGCGTTGTACACCGGCTTCGCCATGGCGGCCAATCGCGAAGCGTTGTGTGTGACGTTTATACCCTGCACGTGCAGCTCCAACGGAACCGGCCGCACAGACGGATGGAAATTAAAGGTGGCAGCGGCTGGCGCGCCCAACCACTGCGCAGCGTCCTTAGCATCGGCCAGCGAAGCCGACAGAGCTATGATTCGGGTGGGTTTGTCCAATTGCGAGGAGATGTAACGCGCTCGCGAGCACGCGACCTCGAGCACCGGGCCTTCCTCGCCGCCGATCAGCTGTAGCTCGTCCACGATGAACAACTGAATGTTCTGCACATTCTTGCGTTGCTTCCATCGACGCGACAGCACGTCCCACTTGTCCGCCGTCGTGATGATAATCTGTCCCTTGGCCAACAGTTTCAGATCCGTGCCAGTTTCTCCGGTAAGGAGGACGACCTTGCGTCCCAACTGCTGGTTGAACTTCACTGCCCAATCAGCGTACACCAGTTCCGCCAACGCTTCCTTGCTCACCATGTAGACGCACCTGCCTTCCGTGTTTTGTGTTAACAAACGCAGCACCGCAAACTCCGCGATGGTGGTCTTGCCGGAGCCCGTGGGTGCGCCTACGAACACGTTGTCGTCGGAGTTGTACACCGCGTTGAACACTTGAGTCTGAATCGGGTTGAACTGCGGAAAGCGGTCCGCATATATGCTCTCGAACTTGGAGTTTCGCAGCGCCGTGATCGGCAATGGTTGCAGATCCAACAGCTCCGTGGGCGGTAGATTCTTCTCCGGCAGTATCAGGTGCCGGAAACTCACGGGTAACTGCGTTTCGGCGCCGATCCACCGGTCAGATACGACGCGTAGGAAGTACTGCGGTGGTAACGGTTCAAACACTGGCACAAAGAACTTGATCACGTGCTCGTCGGCTGCGTACTTGGCCTTCAGCAGGAAATATTCATGATGCAGTATCACTTCTGAGTCCACGTCCTCGACCAGTATCCAGAACGCCTCCGACATGCCGTGCACCTTCTCGTCCCATTGAAAGTCTGGAGTGATAGTCAGGACGACACGCAGAGTGGAACGTGTGATCGGTTGTATGTGCGTAGACAGGCCCAGCTTCGGGAACTGATGGACGTACTTGTGTATGGTTTTGCCGAGCTTCGGCACGCGTATCAGCTCGCCGATCTCGTTGGGTCCGAGATCGTACAGTCTCTCCCAAGGAAAGTTCTTTTTCTCGATCTTCTTCACGATCTCCTCTGGCATCTTGCGGAACTGTCGCAGCGGTGACATAGACTGCCACATCCGGCGGTCGATCATCTTGCAAAGAGACAAACACTTGTCCGCCAGCTGCGCCCAGCCCCGAAACAGCACTATTTCGAAGATAGCTCTCATGAGACGCGACGCGGACTGCGTGACGAACACCATGTCAGACATGAGGGCGAAGCCCTCGAGCCTCAGTTGCGAGATATATGCCTGTAGAAGCACATTCACCTTCGCACTCGGCTCTTCGATGCTCTCCTTCACAGGTATCGGCACTCGTTCCATCAACTTCTGCAACTCTAGTTTCTCCTCCTCGCGCACGTTTATGTTTTTGAACTCGCCGGACAGCGAGAACACGCGAAACAATTCTATCTCGCTCAATGTGCGCTTCAGCAACTGATTGTACGTCGCCATAGTCTCGTGCGTGCAGTAATAATGAGATCCGATTCTGCCCAACTCGGTCGCCTGAAAATTGCCGGACTTGCGGTCGTACTTAATGAGGCCGCTGCGATCCAGCCCAACAGCGGCCGAGTGAATGAGATCGGCCCGGTGTAGCTCCAGTAACGGATCCTGCTTCAGTTTATCGTGGCTGATCCCATACAGGCTCGGACAACGCAGCATTCGGATATAGAGGTAAGTGTAGCCGAGCCAGGTGACCGCATCCCGAATGTTCTGAATCGTACCCAACACCACTTCCGCGTTCAGCATATCGGACATTTTGCTGATCAGCTGCGACTCGATTGGCAGCTGCTGATTCAACAACGACAAGTAGTACTGCAGCTCGCTGTGATTCGTGATGAGGATACCCTCGCCTTTCGTGTCGTATTGCGGTCGACCTGCACGACCCAACATCTGCAGGACGTCTAACGCGCCCAGTTCCACCCACCTGCCTTTCTCCGGATTGTACACTTGCGTGCCCTTGATGATGACTGTATGTGCCGGCAAGTTAACACCCCAGGCCAAGGTTGCCGTGGACACGAGCACTTGTATGTGTCGGTCGGCAAAGAGATCCTCCACCAGAGTACGATCGACACGGGTCATGCCGGCATGATGAATCGCGAAGCCGTACGGTAGCAGATCCTTGAGTTCTTGATTCTTCACCTGCTCCGCTTCTGTTCGCAATACTTCCATCGACGCGGAACCTTCTCGTAGAAACTGACCCAACGTGTCTTTCTCCAGACACATGTCTCTGATGGCGCGCGCTGTCTTACCGGTTTCCTTGCGTGAATGCACGAATATCAGCACTTGATTACGGCCCGCGTGTTCCATAGTCTTCTCGTAGACGATCTCGTTCATTACCTGGAAACGCTTGAGCGCCTTCTTCTCGGTGACACCGATGTATTGCTGTTCCAATGCCACTGGCCGGAAACTATTGTCGAAATAGAACAGTCCTGTTTCAGGTTTGATGCGCAAAAACGCCGCGACGTCTTGATAATTGGGTAACGTGGCCGACAAGCCGACGAGTCGCACGTCCTCCTGGGTAGTCTCGATATTCCGGATCGTCCTCGCGACCAACGCTTCGAGAACAGGTCCTCTTTCGTCGTGAAGCAAGTGAATTTCATCAATAATGATCAGCCGCACCAACGACGTGAAGGTCTTCTCGCCGCCTTTTCTCGTTATGATATCCCACTTCTCTGGCGTGCACACTATCACCTGAGTAGCGGCGATCTGTTCTCGCGTCAGCTGATGGTCCCCCGTTAACTCGGAAACAGTGAGATTGTACGTCGACAAACGCTTCCGGAAATTTCCGACCATCTCCTGTACCAACGAACGCATCGGCGCGACATAGATCACCTTGAATTCGTCGGCATTGATCGTACCGTCGGCATTGATGTGTTTGCCGATCTCTCGCATCATGCACAACAGTGCCACGTTAGTCTTGCCGGCTCCCGTGGGTGCGCACAGTAGCAGGTTCTCGTCGCTTTCCAGTGCTGTCTGATATAGACGACTCTGTATGCGATTCAATGTCTTGAAGCCTTCGAACGCTGGTTGCACGTACTTCGGCAATTGATCGATTGGATGCAGCTTCTCGTTCTCCGCGAACGGCTTTGGTTTCAAGGCGGGGACGTGAACCTCTTCGTATCTATAGATATAATAGAATGGTTTAATTTTAATGAAATGTAAGAATACAAAATAAGAATATGTTATAATATAAAAGTAGATAAACATTATTCTACTGTTCTAGACATAGAAAATATAAGTTTTTATGAAATACTTGAAACAAGTAACATTTACTTGAATACAGTATTTTTCTGTCTGTAATTTTTTTTTTATATAAGAACATCTTGACGTTATTTGATTTGCATAAAAACAAGCGCTAATTTCGCACTTTAATGTCGCAGAATCAAACTCACCCCTTTCGCTGCTTGCGGAAGCTACCGTCGGGAAGCTGGCAACGTTTGTTCGCCATGAAGTGGCTACCCTGCGCAAATATTAGATCTTCTAAATCAATCAAGTTCCTTGTGCCTTGAACTTGACCGCCGGGCCCGCCCGTATCCTCGTTCTCTTCTCGCCTCTTACGTTGCGATCTCGCTTCCATGGTTTCATCGGCGTCATCTTCGCCCTTGCCCGTGTCTAACTGCCGCAAGATCTTCGCCAGAATCGGGTCGTCGTTCATCTTGTTACGGATCTTTTGTCTCTCCGACTCGGACTGTGACGACGCCAGCATCGTACAGTACGCGACTATAAATTAAGAAAAGGAAATAAGAATATTTAAAGATACTTTAAATTAAGAAAT
>NW_022639653.1:365660-375256 GCF_010583005.1 Odontomachus brunneus
TGATAAAAATATTTTACTTTAGACTTATATCTCCAACCTTCCAAATTATATTATAAGAGATTGTCTGTTCAATGTTTGAGCAAAAAGATAAAAAACTATATCACAAATTAAACTTAAGGTAAATATGCAGAATAACGGACCACCCTCCGATTTTAATAATCTTTGGATATATTATACAGTTGACCATCCTGGATAATATTCAAGAGATTTTAACCGTCACTCGTTGTTCATTAAAAAGTTATCAACAAAGAAAGTGTAATGAATATAATATAATTTTCTGATACTATATATACTGATATTGTAGTTTCGTATTGTCATGTTGTTCAATAAGTGAAAGTTGTTTTGTTTACATTTCTTAATGAAATAAGTTACTGTTGATATTAGATATATGACTTCTACAACATATGTTGAGGTAATCGGAGGATGGTCCGTTATTCTGCATAATTACCAAACTTAATATAAATAAATATAACTTATATAAAATAACTTAATATAAACATAACTTAATATAAATAACTTATATAAAAATTATAACAAGGTAAAAAATTATATCTCACAAATTAAACTTACTTGACTTTGCGCTCTTCTGCCTTGCCTGGCTTGGTACGCTGGGCTCTATCACCCATACGTGTACCATCCAGTTTCCCAACGAGGGACATAACTTCTCCAGTGGCCTCATCTCTGCTGCGTCTTTCTATTAAGCGGACGTCAGCTTGTAAAACGAGATTAGAATTCTGAAATCATTCATGTAAATTTTACAAATACAACATTACACAACCTATCATTAGTATGGCAATTAAATATAGCATTGATAATATAGCATCGACTATAACAGATACAGATGCGTTGAAAAAATTGGAGAGAGAAATTATTATATCAGGAAATTAAGGACAAATATGTAAGATACAAACCGCTTTATACTCGTATTGCAGTTGACGAGCCGCAGCATCCGCCATGATTGTATGGCTTCTGCAATAGAATGATCATGGAATACGTGTCGAGTAGTAAGAAGCGAAGCGAGTGTTGTTGTTGTTGTTACTATAGTCGTGAAACTAGTTCATTGACCACCTAAGTAAAACATAAATCACAAACAGCAATATAAATTCCAATCTTGCAACAATACGTAATTAGTTCCATCCAAATTATATCCTTCTATTAATTCTCCGAAAGAAAAGAGATAACTCCTTGAAAGCACCTTCGTTGCTACTAAACACTATATCATCAAGGGCTGCGTTCAGATTCCTTACCCGGGTGCACTCTAATACAAGAAGTGCTATAGTATATGTGACATATACTATAGTGTTTCTAGTAACAGAGTGCACCCGGGTAGGGAATCTGAACGCACCCAAGAATGATAGGTTCAATTCCTCAGACGTTGCGTAGACCAATCCTCAGTAAGTCCGACTCACGCTGATTACGCGGGCAATTTAAAATTACATGTTCAGAAGTCTCTGGCAGACCACAAACACAAAGCGGTAGGTCACAGATATTTTTATCATATAAATGTTGCGCTACTTGTGTATGATGAGTCCACAAACGTGATACCATGGTTATAATTTCTCTATTGAGATGAGCATGTTGTAAAAACCAAGGCTCCAAAAAAGCGAGTGTTAAGCCAGCGGCACATGCTTGTTTCGTGCTGGATTGCTTGCTGGACGGAAATACACTATTCTGATTGGTCCGTCTTCAGAAATGCACCAATCAGAACAGAGTATTTCTATCCAGCAAGCAATCAGCACGAAACAAGCTACGTATGCCGCTGGTTTTAAAATTATGATACGTGCTGATTGGTTGGATTTGAATTTTTACTGCTCAATGTTGGTTACGGTAGTGAACCAATCGGCGAAGATGACCGACATTTTAATTAGGGGCAAGGAGAATCTCAAGGGTTTTGACATGAAGGTAGCAACAATGGCCCGATGCGATAAAGTACTAATTACCCTATCTCTTGAAAATCCTTTAAAATTAATGCACACTCAAAATTAATGTACAATAGAATGAGAAAACTATATTTGTCTCACTTCAATATATTGCACCAGTTCATCAGTGTAGCTACAAAGAACAGGCCTCTTGTGCTATGAGAGGAGTTTTATCTGTATATCTGTCTGTTTTTAAGTTTCGAAAGTCTATAATAGTTCAGCAATAGAAAACAAATCCTTTATCTAAAAGAGAATCCACATCTTGGCAGAAGTGCAATAAATTAGAATAAAAGAAAATCTGCTTATTTCACTCTAACTTATTGCACTAGTGCAGAAGTTTCTTGAAAACGAACAGATCTCGGTTTCCACGGCAACGACATTGTCAACAAATCTAACCTATCAGTCATTTTGCGTTATTTCCATATTTATGAGCAAGAGAAGTGAATAAAAAAATCACCGAACGAGTAAATGGGCATCGCCGTTTTCAAATCGCGTTCTGTCGCGTGGAAACAATTAAGAAATAATGTAATTTGTCAACGATTCTTGCATGTTGTTCAGCACAATAGATGCCGCGGCACTTTTTTCGTGCAGTTAGACGATGAATGTAAATAGCACGCTTATCGTTGTATTATTGCTTTAAATTTTAAATATTTCATCGATTTTATATGAAAAGTTCAATTATGTATTTATTCATTTATTGACCAGCTCGAGCAGTATTGCAATATGAAACTAATGAAAGAGTCTTACGTATGCAATTCATCATTGTTCCTGATAAATATAAAGGCCAAGGCTTAGCAAGACTCTTAGCAGAGGTATTAAAATCCTATGCTCTAACTTTCAATTATATGGAATATTTTCAAACATAGTAATTTTGATACTTAAAATATATACTTTATATAGACAGCATTCACATATGCTATAGTGAACAATTATTATATGTTCTTACAATGCAAGTATCTACAGAAGTATTATCTCACGGTGAAAAATTTTGATTTGGAAAAACATATTATTGGACCACGTGACATCCTGGAGGGTCCCAATTCTCTGCCTTTGCATCCTGATGTTGTTTATGAACTACCAGAACCCAAAGATTCTTAATTCTAATTATAATAATGTAAAAATGTTAAATCTAAGTTTTTAAGTATGTAAAAATTTAGAGAATTAAAAGTTCAGAAACTTAAAATCACACAAATACTTAAAAAAAAAGTTTTATACACTCTACGTAATATAATACATAATTCTAATCTATATTATTCCAGTATCAATTGAAAGATTTAAGTAGAAGAGATATATAGACAAGGAAACAATGGAAGAAACAGAGTATATAGCTTTGATTGAGTGGTATTGTCATCAGCACTACTACAATGGAATGTTGGCACAAGCCAAACAAGCGCGTGATGCTTATCCAAGCAATGAACAACTAAAGCTTTTGCTCTGCTTGGCGTACGCTCTCGTTGGCAAGAACCATGAAGCTATCAAGGAGAGCTCGAGTTTGCTGAATTATGCAGACTTCACATTAGCGGCTCTCCATGCGCAAAACGTCGCTTATGCAACTGATGGAAGCACCGAGAGAAGCACTATAGCTCAGGTAGAAAGCAGGATCCGGGAGGAGCGCAGGAAGGCTTCCTGCAACGCGCTGTGTCTCGCAGCGTCTGTATTATTCCTTTCCCGCCGTGCGGACAAGGCGAAGGAGTATACAGATAGAGCGTATAAACTGAAGCCGACGAACGTTAACGTGCTGCTCATTAAAGGATGGGTAGAATCGAGATTGGGCTCCAGTACGGATGCTTCAGAACAAGCACAGCGCTTCTTCGAGTTGGTCTTGAAGGAGGAGTCCAGGAACCTGAGCGCGTCGTTGGGCCTCGCGAAGATGAAGCAACGTGCTGGTGATCACTCGGAGAGTATCTCGATACTCAACTCTTTGATCGTGCGCTACTCCAAGTCACCAGTGCCGCTGGTAGAGAAGATGAAGTGTCTCTTAGCCGCGAAAGACTGGGAGCAGATGTTAGAGATGGTGAACAGAATATTAGCCGTTGAATCCAACAACCTGGACGCCATGAAGGCGAATTCCGTAGTGGCTCTTTGCAGAGACGGCAACACTAACGAGGGTGCACGGCAATTGCAATTGTTCCTACGCCACCTACTACTTGCCGAGCCGAAGAACGTGTTCCTGCTTATCGAGAACTTGCAATTGTTCTCAGGAATTGCGTTCCAAGACCACGCGATACTTGCGGAGCTGGCGCGGGCGGCCGAGAAGACGCTGCAAGCGTCAACGTCAAGCAACGCGGAGCTGATGGCGGAACTCGGCGATCTTTATGCTGCTCTCGGTAACGCCAAGGACGCTGAGCATTGGTACAGAAGTACTATACGCGCAGACGAGTCGTCTTTCGCAGCTCTCATGGGTCTGGCTCGCTGTCAACTGCTGGAAGGCTCAGTGGAGGCTTTGGACTTGGCGCGTCAGCAGGTGGACTTTCTCATGGAAATACAGCCGCACGCCATAAACGTGCGACTGCTGCTCATGTCGGCGAAGATTGCGTCCGGCGAAGGCGCCAGCAAGTCGCTCGGTTACCTAGATGCAGCTGCTAACGTTTTGCTGAAGAATTGCGAGGGTCGTCCCTACGGCTACGAGTACCTGAAGGAGCTCAAGCCTGACCTATGTCTCGATATCGCGAAGCAACGTCTCATGTATTCCTTGAACAAGTCTCCGATGAGCGACGAAGTGGTCGGTGCGACAGGAAAGGAGCCGAGCGTCCGCTTATTGGAACTACTCGTAGAGGCTTGTCCAGGTTCCAGCGTCGCGCTCTTGCTGCTCAGCAAGGCTAGGATGCAGAGCGCGGACTACGAGAACGCGTTGAATCTGCTCAGGAAGTTGCTGGACACGGTGGAGCCGTCTAACGCTCAAGCGCATCTCGCGATGGCGCAGATCCTAGCGTATCAGGGCAAGTATCAATTAGCGTCGCAGAGTCTCGAGGTCGGTCTGAGCTACAACTTTAAAATCAGAGAGGAGCCGGTATATCATTTGATCACTGGTATGGTACAACGGGAGGCTGGCGAACTAGATAACTGCGTGAAGAGCTGTCAAACAGCCATGTCTTTAGCCAATTTGGGCGCCAACAGAAAATTCGACATGTCCACGTCGGACCGAGCAACGTTGTACCTGGAACTGATCGCGGCGTATAGCAAGGCGAAGCGGTTCGCCGAAGCGTTGGCGCTCGTCGACGAAGCGAAGTCGAATCTTGCCGGCACCAGTGAGATAGGAAGAGTCACGATCGGCATCGCGGAGGTGTATCTGGACATGGGCGAGTTGGAGAACGCTGTTGGCTGTTTACAGAGTATCGGTCCAGGGCAGCCGTACTACTTACAAGCGCACACTAGATTGGCCGAGATCAACTTGAATTACAAGAAAGATCGTCAAGCGTTCGCGAAGTGCTTCAGGTACAAACGATTCGACTTCTGATTATATTGTAATTAGGTGAGATAAATCTTAGATTAAGTGTTGACGTTCATATACGTTTTCTAGAGAATTGGTGGAACATCGTCCTGGCCCGAAGACTTACAGCATGCTCGGTAACGCCTATATGTCTATACAGGAACCCGAAAGAGCAATAGAGGCGTATGAGCAAGCTCTCTCTCAAAATCCAATCGACAAAATGGATATTGCGAATAAGATGGGCAAGGCGCTCATTAAGGCACATCAATACGCAAAGGCAACCAGTTACTATAAAGATATAGTGAAGCAGAACAATTGCGGCGCTCTAAAGTTAGACCTGGCTAACTTATATATGAAAATGAAACAATATGATAAAGCGGAAGGGACATTGGTACAAGAACTACAAGGTAATTTTTTACATAAGTCGAGTTTTTTAATTCATCAATGGATCCATCGCATGATGCGCAAATACAGCGTTTCGCTGTATTTATGCAATGGATCCATCGATGAATTAAAAAACTTGCCCATAATAAAACATTAAAACATTCAATTATAGATATTGAAATCAACTAACTATGTTTGACTGACTTGTCATATTTTTAATTTTAAAATAATATTTAAATGAAATAAAATTTAAATGATATTACTATAATCTTATCATTTTTTATTTAGACAGACGAGGCGACTCAGATATTCTGAGCCTGGAGATGCGAGGACAAGAACTATTGCTACTTGCTAAAGTGCGCGAGAAATCAGGCAACGTTAGGGGTGCTTTGGCGACATTAAAAGAAGCTAAGGAAAATCAACACAGGTATATCCAACGTCTTGCCGTCTCGCCAGACATCGTCGATCAGAGACACATGTTGGCGAACATCTGTCTCACAATGGCTGATTATGCGACAACCTTGCGTAGTTACGATGAAGCTATCGTATATTATAAAGAAGCTCTGTCTCATAAATCTACAGATGTAAACGCTCTTTTATCTTTGGCGAAACTCTATATGCAGGTAAATAGAGTGTTCTTAGATTTAGAAATTTTAACGTTCAAATTAAGAGAGATTAGATTTTAATAAAAATATTAATTGAGTAATAGCTTGTTTTTTAAGCATTAAGTTGTACATTTCTTATAATTAATTTTAAGAACTACATGTGTAGAGATTTTTTTTAACAATTTAATATTGATGAATTTATTTATTAGATAAATAAATGTCTTTTCTATTTAAACGTAAGTTTAAAGCTTAGTAGAGTAAGTTATTAAATCTTAATCTCCGAAAGGAGTGCTAATGGTAAATTTGTTTGTTAGATGAACAATTTGGACCGATGTGCGCAAAATTGTTCGATCCTATTAAACGCCGAACCCAATAATGAAGCCGCATCTGTGATGATGGCTGATCTTGCATTCAGAAAGGTTGACTTCGAGACTGCAGCGTTTCATTTCCGACAGTTGCTATTACGTCAACCGACTTATTGGACCGCTTTGGCGAGACTGATTGAAGTTTCGCGCAGAACAGGTATCGAATTCTCCCAATTTTTCATTCTTTCTAAGTATCTCAGTAAAATTAATTCAATATTATGTTGTAGGTGCTATGGATGACCTGGACGAGTGGCTGCAACGCGCGCAGGCCGCGATGGGCGCAGGTAATGTCGAAGCTGGTTTTTACTATTGTGCTGGACTCTTAGATTGGCGAATAGGCAAGTTGAACTCCGCATTGCGAAACTTCAACTTTGCGCGACGCGATCCGGAATGGGGACAGCAGGCGATTTACAACATGATCGAGATCTGTTTGGATCCTGACGATGACACTACACTGTCGAACGAAGCGTTCAACGATGAGGATGCAGAGTATCAGGACTCAAGAACGATGGCTTTAAGAACGGCCTATCGATTGCTTCAGGTATCCTATTAATATTAAGTCAAGTTTCTCCATTATTAATTATTTAAAAATCAAGTGATTATTATTATTGTTTTTCGTTTTTATTTTTGAAATACAGTAATAATATGAGAACGCGGATGATACAGTCGAGACATGTTATTGCAGGAATTGAATCCCAAAGGAAGTCCTCACGAGGTACTGACCCACAAACTTCTCAGCGACTTCTTCCTGTTGGCCACCAAGCAAAAATCTAACATCGAAAAGGCCCTGCAGGATTGCACCGCGTTAGCAAGTCAAGATGCTCTTCGAGATCACGTAGGTCCCGCTCTTGGCATGGCCACCGCTCATATCTTGCTGAAACAAACGCCACGTGCCAGAAATCATTTGAAACGTGTCAGTAAGAATGTCTGGACGTTCGAAGACGCCGAGTACTTGGAACGTTGCTGGCTGTTGTTGGCGGATATCTACGTGCAATCCAACAAATACGACTTGGCGAATGAGTTGTTGAAACGTGTGCTGCAGCATAACGCCACCTGCGTGCGAGCTCACGAACTGTCAGGTAAAACACAGAAAAATAAAAGTTATTGAATTATATTAATTGATAATTATTGTAACCAGCTGGCAATTATTTTATTTATTATACAACATCAAAGTTTGTGAGAATAATTATGAGTGCGGATCTGTCGATTATTATTATCTATTTAATAATCTGGATTGTCACAGGATCCATGTTAGACGATCTGTAATTTACATTTATAATACAACCATGATTTAACTATTTCTTTACTTTTAGGCTACATCGCTGAAAAGGATCAGTGTTATCGCGAAGCTGCTACGAAATACGCTCAAGCCTGGAAATGTGGCGGGAAAACGAAGCTGTCGGTTGGTTATAAACTGGCTTACTGTTGCTTGAAAGCGAAAGCGTATGCTGACGCTATCGAAGCTTGTAACGAGGTATTGAAGCAGAGCATAGATTTCCCGAGGATCAGGAAAGACATTTTGGAAAAGTGTATCAATAATCTTCGCACGTGAAGTTTAGATTTGTTCTACTTGGACTTGTGTATTAGTCGATCATTTAGACTGTTGTATTATACATCGAATATATCCATTGCTTTTTCATTTTTCACTGAAAATTTGACAAACTAAAATATTCAGTATAACAGTACTCGTAATTTAGCGCTTGGTAAGACACATAATAAACGCACGAAATGAAATAAGTGTAGATATACGAAATATAGATATACGAAATCGCTTGATGTTAGGTGAACGAACGAATAATACAATTGTCGATTAAATTATTGATCAATGGTTGTCCGTGATGATCAGTTCGACGTGTGCCCACCGTTATACGAATCCACGCAGCTGAAGTTAGTATCCAGAGTCCAAGCGAGTTAGTCGACAAACGAGATTCACAAATCCAGATACATGATCTGCGTGGCGGACGCAGCGCCGCACATCGCCAGGACACTGGCTATATACACCACCGCCGCCGTGGTGCCGGACAAGCTGACAATCGTGCCTAGACAGCAGGACAACAGGAATTGCGCGAGGAAGACCATGGAGGAGACGATGGCGACATCGGTGCCCAATCCACGCACGAAACCGCCAGTAACCGTGTCCTCCTTCGTCGCAAGCGCGAACGTCGAAGATGCGTGATAATGCGCCACTAATAGATAGGGCATGGTGAATAGCGTGGAGTACATGACACCGGCGGTCCATGAGAAAACGATAACGCCGACTGGATGTTTCATCAGGGCCATCAGTAGCATTCCAGCACTATAGAAGAGCAGGCCATAGATGTAAACCTGCGTACACACACACAGAAAGATAGCACTCAGTGGAAGAGACATCAATAAATTTACAAGAATATTATGTATTACGTTATAGAAGAGATTTGGGGGAATAAGGGCCTATAGAACTACTAACATGGATGACGTAGTGTTATAAAACTAGCTATAAAGCTAGTATCTATCTTCACTTATGTAGAGGTAAAAAAAATTGTATTTATTCAAATAACCAAATGGTTATAATCTTTTGATGAATAGATCTGCCAATGAGATCAGAGTATTAATAATGTTATCAAAATATTTGATGATTTTATCTAATTACTTATTATTCAGAATTATTTACTGTTTAATTTTATACTTGATTCTATAATACAATTCTTTTCTATAAAGAAGAATGTTATATTTTAATGGTTCTTATTGATAAATCAAGAACTTGGGGGAATAAGGGCCTATGGAACCACTAACACGGATGACGTAGTGTTATAAAACTAGCTATAAAGCTAGTATCTATCCTCACTTATGTAAAAAAATTATATTTATTCAAATAACCAAATGATTATAACCATTTAATTTGGTTTTTGATTTA